>NW_024609620.1:242500-263543 GCF_018296145.1 Oncorhynchus tshawytscha | reverse complement strand
GAGTAGAATAGAATAGAGTCGAATATAATATAATTCATAAGGTTTCTAGAATTCCCAGTTGAAGGATTCCTGCATGTCCTGCTTATTTGATCCTGACTCCAGGAAAGTCCCCAGATATTTGCAACCCTAATCCAGAGGCTAAAGATTTACTCAGTGTATTAATCTCCCCCACATGTTAACCTCTACCATTATGGGAATACATCAGGGACTAGGTGGAACAACAAAAAGGAACATTGATACTTGAAGGAATTAAACCATTCAATTATCTATTGATCAATTCGTCAATCCCTCCCTCCCTCCCAACACCAAACCAACCAGCCAACCCACCAACCCAACCACCCACCCGCCAGCCAACAAACCAGACACCCACCAACCACCCAATATGCCAACCAGCCAGCTAACCAACCAACCAACCAACCAACCAACCAACCAACCAACCAATCAGCCAACCAATCAGCCAACCAACCAACCCACCCACCAACCAACCCGCCAACTCACCCATCCACCAAGCAACCAACCCACCAGCCAACCAACCAACCCACCCACCAACCAACCCGCCAACTCACCCATCCACCAAGCAACCAACCCACCAGCCAACCAATCAGCTAACCAGCCAACCAACCAACCCACCCAAAAACCAACCGCCCGCCCACCAACCCACCGTCAGACTATTCTTCCTCTTCTTTCCTCCTTTCCCTCCTCCACCTCCTCCTCCTCCTCTCTCCTCCCCGCTGTCTGAACAGAGGGCCTTGCCGTCCTGGTCTATGGGCCGTCTCATCAGCATGACTCTTGGTAGCACCCTGATGGACACAGAACAATTAACAGTACTTCAGTGTATTGTAAATAGAATCATTATATGTATATTATAGTATTGTATAGTATTGTATTGTTTTCTATAGTATTGTATATTATCATATTGTATAGTATTGTATAGTAGTGTATAGTAGTGTATAGTATAGTATTGCATTGTATAGTATTGTATTTTTTCTATAGTATTGTATAGTATCATGGTATAGTATTGTATAGTAGTGTATAGTAGTGTATAGTATATTAGTGCATTGTATAGTATTGTATAGGCATTGTATTGCATTGGCATTGTATTGTATAGTACTGTATTTCATTGTATAGTATTGTATTGTATTGCATTGCATTGCATAGTAGTAGTGTATATTATTGTATTATATTGGTATTGGTATTGGTATTGTATTCTATAGCATTGTATTGTATAGGTATTGAATTCTATAGTAATGCATTAAATAGTATTGGTATTGTAGTGTATTTTATTGTATAGTATTGTATTGTGTAGGTATTGTATTGTATAGTATTGTATTGTATAGGTAGTACACTGAAGAACAACAAACACAGAAAACAAAATAAATTAGAATCTACACTGATACAAAACACTAAGAACACCTTCCTAATATTGGGTTGGTCTAAGAGTTGGGCTGAGACTTGGTCTGAGAGTTGGGCTGAGAGTTGGGCTAAGAGTTGGGCTTAGAATTGGTCTAAGAGTTGGGAGTTGGGCTAAGTGTTGGGCTAAGTGTTGGGCTAAGAGATGGGAGTTGAGCTAAGAGTTGGTCTAACAGTTGATCTAACAATTGGTCTAAGAGTCGGGCTGTGAGTTGGTCTAAGAGCTGAGAGTTGAGCTGAGAGTTGGGTTAACAGTTGGTCTAAGAGTTGGGAGTTGAGCTGAGAGTTGAGTTAACAGTTGGTCTAACAGTTGGTCTAAGAGTTGAGCTAACAGTTGAGCTAACAGTTGGTCTAAGAGTTGAGATAACATTTGGTCTAACAGTTGGTCTAACAGTTGGTCTAACAGTTAGTCTAAGAGTTGAGCTAAGAGTTGGTCTAACAGTTGGTCTAAGAGTTGGTCTAACAGTTGGTCTAACAGTTGGTCTAAGAGTTGAGATAACAGTTGGTCTAACAGTTGATCGAACAGTTGGGAGTTGAGCTGAGAGTTGGTCTAAGAGTTGAGCTGACAGTTGAGCTACGCGTTGGTCTAAGAGTTGAGCTAATTCTCTCTCTTACCTGAGGAAGACGGACCTGACCCAGCCCGGCATGGTGTGGGTCATTGGTGTACGATAGTGTACGTTCAAGACGAACACGGTAATGACGATGGAGAGAGTGACGAAGATCATAGTGAAGAGGAGGTACTCCCCGATGAGGGGGATGACCAGGGAGGTGGACGGGATGGTCTCAGTGATCACCAGAAGGAACACAGTGAGGGAGAGGAGGACAGAGATACAGAGGGTCACCTGTTGGGTGGGTGAGAGGGAGGAGAGAGCGAGAGAGAGAGAGAGAGAGAGAGAGAGATAGAGATGAACGCTGTAAGAGGCCCAGCATGTGTTGTTTATTACCTAGGAGGAAGCAATTATTATTTAATTCCATTGCATGTACACCACACACACAATTCCACCAACACCATCATCACCCAGAACCAACGTTGGTTGATTTAGTCCGAGCATTCACACCAATCCCACTGAAGCTAACATTGTCCAATATTTCACATGGTGGCTCATTCTGAACACACAACAAATTGACTGCAGAGCCCGATTACAGAACTCATCCCTTATTTACTGGGTGCTAGGCAGATTAAAAAATAATAATAATATAACTATAATAATAATTATAAACTGGGTGGTTTGAGCCCTAATTTCTGATTGGCTGACAGCCGTGGTATATATATCACACCGTATACCACGGGTATGACAAAACATTTATTTTACTGCTCTAATTACATTGATAACCAGTTCATAATAGCAATAAGGCACCTCGGGGGTTTGTTGTATATGGCCAATATAGCACAGCCCTTAGCCGTGGTATATTGGCCATATACCACACCCCCTCGTGCCTTATTGATTGAATATAATATAATAAAACGAGTAGTTTTATATAATAATGTAACATATAACATATCTCATGTAGCAGACACTTTTATCGATAGCAACTTACAGTAGGTCATGTGAAGTAGGGTCTGCACACTCAGTTTCTCCGACACATGACCCTGTGTTGGTGGATTTGAGTGGGCGGACCCTACTTCATTACTATAGCAACATGCTTTAACATTATTACAGTGCCTATAGGAAGTATTCATCCCCCTTGGACTTTTTCCACATTTTGTTGTGTTTCAACCTGGAATTCAAACGCATTTCATTGAGATCTCCTTGTCACTGACTTTGACAGGAAGTTATTTTTTATTGTCAAAGTCAAAAGAGAATTCGACAAATATTAATGATTAATAAAAAATGAAAAACTGTTCAAATAAGTACAAAATGTGTAATTTTTTTAAGGACAATTTCTACAAGATCTTCATTTTATAATTTGTAGCAATTCATAATTTGTAATTAGTTTAATTTCTTTGACTGCAGAATGCTGGTTTGTTGTACTGGAGATAGATAATGGAAAATAGATTGTAACACAACAACATGACAACATACATGACCACAAAGATGTTCAACACAGTCAACACAACAAGATGTGGTAAAGTCCAAGGGGTGTGGACACTTCCTGCAGGCACCGTACCTTCTCTCCGCAGTCGGAGGGCAGGTAGAAGACCAGGACTGTTAAAAAAGAGATGAGGAGACAGGGGATGATGAGGTTGATGGTGTAGAAGAGAGGCAGGCGTCTGATGTAGAAGGAGTAGGTGATGTCTGGGTAGATCTCCTCGCAACAGTTGTACTTGATGTCGTGCTTGTAGCCCGGAGCATCGATGATCTCCCACTCGCCGCTCTCCCAGAAGTCTTTGAGGTTGACCTGAGGTAGGTGACACCGGGTTTATTGAGGGCTTGATTCTGAGTAGTTATTTCATAAACATGCATTCATCTTGGTATTCAGTAACTGAGATTTAGATTAAAAGACTTGAACACTGGACAAGACTGTAACTACCAATAGGATACCACAAAATTGGGGAGAAAAAGGGGTAAAAAAACAACAAAGATTTGAACACTACCCATAATTCCTTTATAGCTCCATACCACAAAATGCTGTATCAGAAAATGGATGTGCAAATATTTTTCTAACCTTTGACCCAATGAGCACCAGGTCGATCTTGGCCTTGTCGTAGGTCCAGGAGCCAAACTTCATGGAGCAGTTCTGGTAGTCAAAGGGGAAGTAGGTGATGTCCATGGGGCAGGAGGACTTAAAGATGGCAGGGGGAACCCAGGTGACTGTACCGTCAAACTTCAACAGAGCTTTGGTCTTATCTTCAACCAGGAAGTCTCCCACAGCACTGAAGTGGAGACAGAGGAAAGAGTTGTGTTGGAGAGCGAGGAAGAGGGAGATTTATATTATTTCACCTTTATTTAACCAGGTAGGCTAGTTGAGAACAAGTTCTCATTTACAACTGCGACCTGGCCAAGATAAAGCATAGCAGTGTGAACAGACAACAACACAGAGTTACACATGGAGTAAACAATAAACAAGTCAATAACACAGTAGAGAAAAAAAAGAAAGAGTCTATATACATTGTGTGCAAAAGGCATGAGGAGGTAGGCGAATAATTACAATTTAGCAGATTAACACTGGAGTGATAAATGATCAGATCGTCATGTGCAGGTAGAGATACTGGTGTGCAAAAGAGCAGAAAAGTAAATAAATAAAAACAGTATGGGGATGAGGTAGGTAAATTGGGTGGGCTATTTACCAATGCGCTATGTAGAGCTGCAGCGATCGGTTAGCTGCTCAGATAGCAGATGTTGGAAGTTGGTGAGGGAGATAAAAGTCTCCAACTTCAGAGATTTTTGCAATTCGTTCCAGTAACAGGCAGCAGAGAACTGGAACGAAAGGCGGCCAAATGAGGTGTTGGCTTTAGGGATGATCAGTGAGATACACCTGCTGGAGCGCGTGCTATGGGTGGGTGTTGCCATCGTGACCAGTGAACTGAGATAAGGCAGAGCTTTACCTAGCATGGACTTGTAGATGACCTGGAGCCAGTGGGTCTGGCAACGAATATGTAGCGAGGGCCAGCCGACTAGAGCATACAGGTCGCAGTGGTGGGTGGTATAAGGTGCTTTAGTAACAAAACGGATGGCGCTGTGATAAACTGCATCCAGTTTGCTGAGTAGAGTATTGGAAGCTATTTTGTAGATGACATCGCCGAAGTCAAGGATCGGTAGGATAGTCAGTTTTACTAGGGTAAGTTTGGCGGCGTGAGTGAAGGAGGCTTTGTTGCGAAATAGAAAGCCAACTCTAGATTTTATTTTAGATAGGAGATGTTTGATATGAGTCTGGAAGGAAAGTTTACAGTCTAGCCAGACACCTAGGTACTTATAGATGTCCACATATTCTAGGTCGGAACCATCCAGGGTGGTGATGCTAGTCGGGCGGGCGGGGGCAGGCAGCGAACGGTTGAAAAGCATGCATTTGGTTTTACTAAGGTTTAAGAGCAGTTGGAGGCCACGGAAGGAGTGTTGTACGGCATTGAAGCTCGTTTGGAGGTTTAGATAGCACAGTGTCCAAGGAAGGGCCAGAGTTATACAGAATGGTGTCGTCTGCGTAGAGGTGGATCAGGGAATCGCCCGCAGCAAGAGCAATTGATATATACAGAGAAAAGAGTCGGCCCGAGAATTGAACCCTGTGGCACCCCCATAGAGACTGGGGAAGGTGAGAGGATCAGAAAGAAAGAAACAAGGGAAGTGAGGAGGATATTGTTGTTACACTATGAGAAGAGCTTTCCTTTGTGATAAGGGCATTTTCATGTTATTATTTTGCATTGTATATTGGAATTGCAAAAAATTGCAAAATAAAATAATAAGGATATGAAATTCATCGAAAATTAAACCCATAGAAAATGGAAATAGCTTGTATAAATGTCTTTAAAATCTCTCTTCACAAACAGTTCAGTACCTACTTTAGTACTAGGTCCTGTGTGTCTCAGTTGATAAGAGCAACACCAAGTTTGTCGGTTCAATATCCACATTGATCTCATACACATACTAAAAATGCCTGCTCTCACAGAAAAAAATATCTGCTAAGTGACATGGCAAAATCACTTGTTATAAAACACGAAGTCACGACTCACTTGTTATACAGCACTATGTCAGGTTGTTATAGAGTACTATGTCAGGTTGTTATACAGCACTATGTCATGTTGTTATAGAGCACTATGTCATGTTGTTATACAGCACTATGCCAGGTTGTTATAGAGCACTATGTCAGGTTGTTATAGAGCACTATGTCATGTTGTTATAGAGCACTATGTCAGGTTGTTACAGAGTACTATGTCATGTTGTTATACAACACTATGCCAGGTTGTTAGAGAGCACTATGTCAGGTTGTTATAGAGCACTATGTCAGGTTGTTACAGAGCACTATGTCATGTTGTTATACAACACTATGCCAGGTTGTTAGAGAGCACTATGTCAGGTTGTTATAGAGCACTATGTCAGGTTGTTATAGAGCACTATGCCAGGTTGTTATAGAGCACTATGCACTATGTCTATGTTGTTATCGAGCACTATGCCAGGTTGTTAGAGAGCACTATGTCAGGTTGTTAGAGAGCACTATGTCATGTTGTTATAGAGTACTATGTTAGGTTGTTATAGAGTACAATGTCAGGTTGTTATAGAGTACAATGTCAGGTTGTTATAGAGCACTATGTAATGTTGTTATAGAGCACTATGTCAGGTTGTTATAGAGTACAATGTCAGGTTGTTATAGAGCACTGTGTCATGTTGTTATAGAGCACTATGTCAGGTTGTTAGAGAGCACTATGCCAGGTTGTTAGAGAGCACTATGTCATGTTGTTATAGAGCACTATGTCAGGTTGTTATAGAGTACAATGTCAGGTTGTTATAGAGCACTATGTTATGTTGTTATAGAGTACTATGTTAGGTTGTTATAGAGTACAATGTCAGGTTGTTATAGAGCACTATGTCATGTTGTTATAGAGTACTATGTTAGGTTGTTATAGAGTACAATGTCAGGTTGTTATAGAGTAATATGTCAGGTTGTTATAGAGCCCTATGTCATGTTGTTATAGAGTACTATGTCAGGTTGTTATAGAGCACTATGTCAGGTTGTTATAAAGCACTATGTCTGGACTCACTTGTTATAAAGCACTATGTCAGGTCTCCATATCTTGTTGGATGGAACTCTGATGAACTCAATCCCATCAAACTCTACTGGGGCCCAGCTTAGTTTGTAGTCGTTCCAGATCTGAAACACAAACACAGCATGAATGAGTGTATGTGTGTGTGTGTTAGGGAGTCACCTTAAGAAGAAAGGAAGATAGCAAGATACACACGCACAAATATGCACACACACACACACACACACACACACACACACACACACACACAGACATACACACAGAGAAACACACACACACACACACACACACACACACACACACACACACACATACACACATACACACAGACTTGATTACTTTATCAAACACACCCCCTCGTGGATTTTTCCGAATGATCTTGAACTGAAACTTAACCATATTTTGTATTAATTTCTTCCTTTAACCGCCTACAGTCTATTGATGCACCGGTGCGTCAATATAAATAATAGCTTTTAAAAAGTTCTTCATCAAAATCTGTTGGTTTAAGCAAGAGATATCCTTCTGATATATATATTAGAGATATTAGAGATATCGTCCTGATATAGACATTAGAGATATCCTTCTGATATATATATTAGAGATATTAGAGATATCGTCCTGATATAGACATTAGAGATATCCTTCTGATATATATATTAGAGATATTAGAGATATCGTCCTGATATAGACATTAGAGATATTGTCCTGATATAGACATTAGAGATATCGTCCTGATGTAGACATTAGTGATATCGTCCTGATATAGACATTAGAGATATCGTTCTGATATCGGGGCGGCAGGGTAGCCTAGTGGTTAGAGCGTTGGACTAGTAACCGGAAGGTTGCGAGTTCAAACCCCCGGGCTGACAAGGTACAAATCTGTCTTTCTGCCCCTGAACAGGCAGTTACCCCACTGTTCCCGTCATTGAAAATAAGAATTTGTTCTTAACTGACTTGCCTGGTTAAATAAAGGTAAAAAAGATAAAAAAATATAGACGTTAGAGATATCATTCTGATATAGATAGAGATATCCTTCTGATATAGATATTAGAGATATTGTTCTGATATAGACATTAGAGATATCGTTCTGATATAGATAGAGATATTGTTTTGATATAGATAGAGATATCCTTCTGATATAGATAGAGATATCATTCTGATATAGAGATATCCTTCTGATATAAATATTAGAAATATCCTTCTGATATATATATTAGAGATTTCCTTCTGATATAGATATTAGAGGTATCCTTCTGATATAGATATTAGAGATATCCTTCTGATATAGATATTAGAGATATCCTTCTGATATATATATTAGAGATTTCCTTCTGATATAGATATTAGAGACATCCTTCTGATAGAGATATTAGAGACATTCTTCTGATAGAGATATTAGAGATATCCTTCTGATAGAGATATTAGAGATATCGTTCTGATATAGATATTAGAGATATCATTCTGATAGAGATATTCGAGATATCCTTCTGATATAGATATTAGAGATATCATTCTGATAGAGATATTCGAGATATTTGTCTTTTTGCATTGGATCCACCGATGCTGCACTGTAGAGCTAGAGCGGTTTGTCAGACCATGAGACATCCCAAAAATCAGTCTTCTCACAAAGACGTCTGTCGCTTCCGAACGGTTTGACCTACAATCTATGAGTCTCTATGAAAGTCTCTATGGAAATAGACTCATTAACACTAACATGATATCCTCCGTTCTGGTCTAATGTCACGGGACTCATCTGAAGGTTACCTGTACCCCAAAAAAAGGTTAAATATGTGTGCAAAATAATATATATATATATATATATATATATATATATATAATATAAACATTTCCTGAGCGTTCTAATATCTCCTAGATTTAGGAAAGACACTTCAAAACCTTGTTTCTATAAGGATATATTTGTTGACGGTCTTTTAAAAACATTTCTGAATGTGTTATTCAACGTGTTTCTATAGACTTTAGTAATAAAAGCCAAATTCAATACTTTATCAAATATATATTTTATATCGCTAAAAAAGGTCCTAAAATTCCAAATCAAAAACTGAAATGATCCGTAGTATGACCATCTTAAAACAATTCCATGTGTTAGCTTAGACTTTTAAGAATTTACATCAAGTGTAGCCTACTGAATAGTATTCAATCACCATGAATGCCTTTGATTGGCTCTTCAATCAAATAACTACAGGTCTTACGGTATAAAAATGTTCTTCAAAGCTGCTTGCCTGGTAACACACACACACACACCCACACCCACACACAAGCAAACACACACACCCACACACAAGCAAACACACACACACACACACACACACACACACACACACACACACACACACACACACACACACACACACACACACACACACACACACACACACACACACACACACACACACACACACACACACAAGCAAACACACACACACACACACACAATTGATTATCTTATTAACATGTGGAAGTAAGCAGCTGTAATAATGGGGGGCATATTTCATTTCCTGTTTCATGCTATGCTTATGTTCACTTTTGTTACCTATGAGAGCGCTAATGTTTGTCAGCCATGTAACGTCATGCTAGGCTAGCTTTCCCATTTGGTTCCTATGAGAGCGCTAACATTTGTCAGACATGTAGCTTCATGCTAGGCTAGTTTCCCATTTGGTTCCTATGAGAGCGCTAACATTTGTCAGACATGTAGCTTCATGCTAGGCTAGCTTTCCCATTTGGTTCCTATGAGAGCGCTGAGGTTTGTCAGACATGTAGCTTCATGCTAGGCCAGCTTTCCCATTTGGTTCCTATGAGAGCGCTGAGGTTTGTCAGACATGTAGCTTCATGCTAGGCTAGCTTTCCCATTTGGTTCCTATGAGAGCGCTGAGGTTTGTCAGACATGTAGCTTCATGCTAGGCTAGCTTTCCCATTTGGTTCCTATGAGAGCGCTGAGGTTTGTCAGACATGTAGCTTCATGCTAGGCTAGCTTTCCCATTTGGTTCCTATGAGAGCGCTGAGGTTTGTTAGTCACGTCACGATCTGAAAGGGGATTGTGTTAATATGATGGATCTTTGAATACTAAACAAGCTTCTAAGCTTCAATTACTAAATTCACAGCTGCTATTGCAAAGATAAGCCACAAATGACGTGTGAATCAATGTTTCTTAAAATCTTTAGTTGTTAGGCACTATGTTAGTTTGACTTTCTCTTTCAACTCATAATATTATCATGAAAGAGACAGAAGTCATTTCACATTTCTACAATACATATTTATTTCAAATGAGTCCTGAGTAAATAATTGTGTACAGAGTATTAAAAACACCTTCCTAATAATGAGTTGCCCTCAGAAAAGCCTCAATTCATCTGGGCATGGACTCTACAAAATGTTGAAAGCGTTCCACAGGGATGCTGGCCCATGTTGACTCCAACGCTTCCCACAGTTGTGTCAAGTTGGCTGGATGTCCTTTGGGTGGTGGACCATTCTTGATACACACAGGAAATTGTTGAGTGTGAAAAACCCAGCAGAGTTGTAGTTCTTGACACACTCAAACTGGTGCACCTGGCACCTACTACCATACCCCATTCACACACTTAAATCTGTTGTCTTACCCATTCACCCTCTGAATGGCACACATACACAATCCATGTCTCAATTGTCTCAATGCTTAAACATCCTTCTTTAACCCGTCTCCTCCCCTTCATCTACACTGATTGAAGTAGATTTAACAAGTGACATCAATAAGGGAACATAGCTTTCACCTGGATTCACCTGGTCAGTTTGTCATGGAAAGAGCAGGTGTTCCTAATGTTTTGTACTCTCAGTGTATGTCTGACAGAGAGTTAAATATTGAAATGATGCCCGAATTGAAAACAAAAATGTACCATTTTGGACAGGTATACACAGTTTAAAGTGTTGACATGTGTGTACTGAAGTACTGGGAGTGTATGTTACTCTCTGTAAGAGCTTTAACATGCATGATTGACTGATGAGAGAGAGAGAGAGAGAGAGAGAGAGAGAGAGAGAGAGAGAGAGAGAGAGAGAGAGAGAGAGAGAGAGAGAGAGAGAGAGAGAGAGAGAGATTTATATTATAGTGTTTCGGCCAGTACCGGTATAGTCAAGGTTAGGATGGGTATATCACCCAGAGACAGATGGAAAGAGCTAGAGAAGGGAGAGAGGCTCTCTAGAGGTCAGTAGGTCATGTAGTTCCAGAGACGTCACCTAGCTATCTAGAGGTCAGTAGTTCCAGAGAAGTCACCTAGCTCTCTAGAGGTCAGTAGTTCATGTAGTTCCAGAGAAGTCACCTAGCTATCTAGAGGTCCGTAGTTCATGTAGGTCCAGAGAAGTCACCTGGCTATCTAGAGGTCAGTAGTTCCAGAGAAGTCACCTGGCTATCTAGAGGTCAGTAGTTCCAGAGAAGTCACCTAGCTCTCTAGAGGTCAGTAGTTCATGTAGTTCCAGAGAAGATCACCTAGCTCTCTAGAGGTCAGTAGTTCCAGAGAAGTCACCGAGCTCTCTAGAAGTCAGTAGTTCCAGAGAAGTCACCTAGCTCTCTAGAGGTCAGTAGTTCATGTAGTTCCAGAGAAGTCACCTAGCTATCTAGAGGTCAGTAGTTCATGTAGTTCCAGAGAAGATCACCTAGCTCTCTAGAGGTCAGTAGTTCCAGAGAAGTCACCGAGCTCTCTAGAAGTCAGTAGTTCCAGAGAAGTCACCTAGCTCTCTAGAGGTCAGTAGTTCATGTAGTTCCAGAGAAGTCACCTAGCTATCTAGAGGTCAGTAGTTCATGTAGGTCCAGAGAAGTCACCTGGCTATCTAGAGGTCAGTAGTTCCAGAGAAGTCACCTGGCTATCTAGAGGTCAGTAGTTCCAGAGAAGTCACCTGGCTATCTAGAGGTCAGTAGTTCCAGAGAAGGCACCTGGCTATCTAGAGGTCAGTAGTTCCAGAGAAGTCACCTAGCTCTCTAGAGGTCAGTAGTTCATGTAGTTCCAGAGAAGTCACCTAGCTCTCTAGAGGTCAGTAGTTCATGTAGTTCCAGAGAAGTCACCTGGCTATCTAGAGGTCAGTAGTTCATGACAGGGGGCCATAGATCCTCCAGAGGCTCTGTTCAGTGTAGCATGGCCACAGTGAAGCATATTGATTATGGACTGGATGAATGTCTCTACACATAGGGACACACTATCTCAAAGGCACACACACACACACACACACGCATGAACGCAGACACGTACACACACAGTGGAAGCAAGGGTCCTACATTCATATTGATGTTTGACATGAACAAAATCAGACGGCTCCCTCCCATCCCTGCCTCACCCCATCCCTGCCTCACCCCCTCCCTGCCTCACCCCATCCCTGCCTCACCCCATCCCTGCCTCACCCCATCCCTGCCTCACCCCCTCCCTGCCTCACCCCATCCCTGCCTCACCCCATCCCTGCCTCACCCCATCCCTGCCTCACCCCATCCTCTAATAGACCTCTGAGGGAACATATTAGTCATCAATAAGATCATTGTTGTGTGTGTGTGTGTGTGTGTGTGTGTGTGTGTGTGTGTGTGTGTGTGTGTACTTACGTGTCTCAGCCACAGATTTGTCTCCATGATCTGATTCACTTCATCCTACAGACAAGAAACAGACCATAGGTTAGCCTACGGCAGTGTGTGTGTGTTTGTGCAATGACTGTGTGTGTACTATTCCTATTTGTGCCATACACAGCCACCGCAGTCAGATAACCAGTCAAAACAGCGGGAGTAATCTTATTAAATGTCACCTCTAACTGAAAAACTCAGCTGCGTCCCTATTCCCTACATAGAGCACTTCATAACTACCTATTCCCTACATAGAGCACTTCATAACTACCTATTCCCTACATAGAGCACTTCATAACTACCTATTCCCTACATAGAGCACTTCATAACTACCTATTCCCTACATAGAGCACTTCATAACTACCTATTCCCTACATAGAGCACTTCATAACTACCTATTCCCTACATAGAGCACTTCATAACTACCTACTCCCTACATAGAGCACTTCATAACTACCTATTCCCCTCATAGAGCACTTCATAACTACCTATTCCCTACATAGAGCACTTCATAACTACCTATTCCCTATATAGTGCACTACTTAACTACCTATTCCCTACATAGAGCACTGCTTAACTACCTATTCCCTATATAGAGCACTACTTAACTACCTATTCCCTACATAGAGCACTTCATAACTACCTACTCCCTATATAGTGCACTACTTAACTGCCTACTCCCTATATAGTGCACTACTTAACTACCTATTCCCTATATAGTGAACTACTTAACTACCTATTCCCTATATAGTGCACTACTTAACTACCTATTCCCTATATAGTGAACTACTTAACTACCTATTCCCTATATAGTGCACTACTTAACTACCTATTCCCTATATAGTGCACTACTTAACTACCTACTCCCTATATAGTGCACCACTTAACTACCTATTCCCTATATAGTGCACTACTTAACTAAATATTCCCTATATATGGGTAGAATTAGAATTGTAACTGGGGTAGAATTAGAATTGTAACTGGGGTAGAATTAGAATTGTAACTGGGGTAGAATTAGAATTGTAACTGGGGTAGAATTAGAATTGTAACTGGGGTAGAATTAGAATTATAACTGGGGTAGAATTAGAATTGTAACTGGGGTAGAATTAGAATGGATTTGAGCCCCTATCTCTTATCCTTTCCCTCCCATTCATAAGGCTTGGTTTGACTGACATGATAGAATGACTACCAGGCTGTATCACAACCGGCCGTCATTGGGAGTCCCATACAGAGTCGTCCATGTTTGGCCGGTGTAGGCCGTCATTGGGAGTCCCATACAGCGTCGTCCATGTTTGGCCGGTGTAGGCCGTCATTGGGAGTCCCATACAGAGTCGTCCATGTTTGGCCGGTGTAGGCCGTCATTGGGAGTCCCATACAGCGTCGTCCATGTTTGGCCGGTGTAGGCCGTCATTGGGAGTCCCATACAGAGTCGTCCATGTTTGGTCGGTGTAGGCCGTCATTGGGAGTCCCATACAGCGTCGTCCATGTTTGGCCGGTGTAGGCCGTCATTGGGAGTCCCATACAGAGTCGTCCATGTTTGGCCGGTGTAGGCCGTCATTGGGAGTCCCATACAGAGTCGTCCATGTTTGGTCGGTGTAGGCCGTCATTGGGAGTCCCATACAGAGTCGTCCATGTTTGGCCGGTGTAGGCCGTCATTGGGAGTCCCATACAGAGTCGTCCATGTTTGGCCGGTGTAGGCCGTCATTGGGAGTCCCATACAGAGTCGTCCATGTTTGGCCGGTGTAGGCCGTCATTGGGAGTCCCATACAGCGTCGTCCATGTTTGGCCGGTGTAGGCCGTCATTGGGAGTCCCATACAGAGTCGTCCATGTTTGGTCGGTGTAGGCCGTCATTGGGAGTCCCATACAGCGTCGTCCATGTTTGGCCGGTGTAGGCCGTCATTGGGAGTCCCATACAGAGTCGTCCATGTTTGGTCGGTGTAGGCCGTCATTGGGAGTCCCATACAGCGTCGTCCATGTTTGGCCGGTGTAGGCCGTCATTGGGAGTCCCATACAGAGTCGTCCATGTTTGGCCGGTGTAGGCCGTCATTGGGAGTCCCATACAGAGTCGTCCATGTTTGGTCGGTGTAGGCCGTCATTGGGAGTCCCATACAGAGTCGTCCATGTTTGGCCGGTGTAGGCCGTCATTGGGAGTCCCATACAGAGTCGTCCATGTTTGGCCGGTGTAGGCCGTCATTGGGAGTCCCATACAGAGTCGTCCATGTTTGGCCGGTGTAGGCCGTCATTGGGAGTCCCATACAGAGTCGTCCATGTTTGGCCGGTGTAGGCCGTCATTGGGAGTCCCATACAGAGTCGTCCATGTTTGGCCGGTGTAGGCCGTCATTGGGAGTCCCATACAGAGTCGTCCATGTTTGGTCAGTGTAGGCCGTCATTGGGAGTCCCATACAGAGTCGTCCATGTTTGGCCGGTGTAGGCCGTCATTGGGAGTCCCATACAGAGTCGTCCATGTTTGGCCGGTGTAGGCCGTCATTGGGAGTCCCATACAGAGTCGTCCATGTTTGGCCGGTGTAGGCCGTCATTGGGAGTCCCATACAGCGTCGTCCATGTTTGGCCGGTGTAGGCCGTCATTGGGAGTCCCATACAGCGTCGTCCATGTTTGGCCGGTGTAGGCCGTCATTGGGAGTCCCATACAGCGTCGTCCAGGTTTGGCCGGTGTAGGCCGTCATTGGGAGTCCCATACAGCGTCGTCCATGTTTGGCCGGTGTAGGCCGTCATTGGGAGTCCCATACAGCGTCGTCCAGGTTTGGTCGGTGTAGGCCGTCATTGGGAGTCCCATACAGCGTCGTCCATGTTTGGCCGGTGTAGGCCGTCATTGGGAGTCCCATACAGCGTCGTCCAGGTTTGGCCGGTGTAGGCCGTCATTGGGAGTCCCATACAGAGTCGTCCATGTTTGGCCGGTGTAGGCCGTGATTGTAAACAACAATTTGTTCTGAACTGACTTGCCTAGTTAAATAACGGTTTCATTAAAAAAATGTAAATAACCGACTAACAGGCCTGAATGGCTGACAGCTGCAGTAGTAGTATTCAGGTGGAAGTCAATGACCCTGTTCCCCTCAACCCTTATTAATACACTGACTCATCTGACCTCACACACACACACACACACACACACACACACACACACACACACACACACACACACACACAGGCACACACACAGGCACACACACACACAGGCACACACACATATGGACCTAAGATCACCTGCTGACAGTGCTGATGTGTCACTCATTCCTAATCGTCATAGCAGTAAACTGCCCAAATGCATATTGGTCTTAATCCAAGCTTTACCCTGACAATAGGTTTATAACCTGATTGTTTCATTCACTTTGAACCATGCCTTTGTTATCTTCCCAAGGTGGAATTTTTCCTCTATTCTGTTCTTTACGTGAGAGAAATCTAATCTGACTAAAGCAGGGGCATTATTCACAGAGCAGATGAGTGCAGGTACACACACACACACACACACACCAACACACACCAACACACACACACACACACACACACACACACACACACACACACACACACACACACACACACACACACACACACACACACACACACACACACACACACACACACACACAGTCAGCTGAGTGGGCACTTTTAGTGAGATTAGATTCTGACCACATTACTCTCATTCATCAGAGAAAAGCTAATGGAATGTGGGTGTGTGTGTGTGTGTGTATTTGTGCACGGTACATGGTGTGTTTCTGTGTGTATGCTCAGGTACGTGTGTGCATTCACTCTTGTTTGTGTGTATTTGTGTGTGCATGCGTGCCTGTGTGTGTACATCTGTGTGTGTGTGTGACTTACCACTTTTACGAGCTGTGACATGGAAACCTCAAACTCCACGGTGACGGGGTCTGAGACGTTCTCCACCGGCCTGATAAACTGGTTGTACCTCCGGAACAGCCTCCTGAACAACCTGTCCTCCCCTTTAGAGGAGAAGCAGTCTGGAGGGAGGAGAGAGGGGGTAGGAAAGAAATGGAGGAGAGAGGGAGAGAAGGAGGGGGAGAGGAGAGGAGAGTGGGAGGGGAGGGGAGGGGAGAGGGAAAGGGGGGGTTGGAAAGAAATGGAGAAGGAGAGGGGGAGGGGTTGAAGAGAGAGAAAGAAAATCAAAAGAATCAGTATACAGACCCTTTTCCTGTTTCTATGTCTTGGTGTCACCTGCTGTTAAAACGGAAAAATTACAATTCACTTCACTCACTGTTGATCCTTTGATTGTATGTGGTCAAGTTTACCAACATAGCAGCTGAACCCAGAATCAGACTGTGTCACTAACAGAGACACAGAGAGAGGAATGTGAATGTTAACCTATTTAAAGATCTTACTCACATCGGCTACAGAGAGCATGATCACACAGTCATCCAGAACAGCTGGTGTTCTCATGCATGGTTCAGTGTTGCTCACTTCGAAACGAGCATGGAAGGAATTTGGCAGGCTCTCGCAACAGGGCAGCTCACGGCTTGGTTTCTCTTTTGCATCCGACGAGCATCAGAGCCGGCGTAGTAGTAGGATTCGATCTTAGTCCTGTATTGACATTTTCTCTGTTTGACGGCTCAGCGGAGGTTGTAGAGTGATTTCTTATAAGTGTCTGGATTAGTGTCAAGCTCCTTGAAAGCGGCAGCTCAGGCCTTTAGCTCAGTGTGGATGTTGCCTGTAATCCATGGTTTCTGGATGGGAAATGTACGTACGGTCACTGTGGGGATGACATCGATGCACTTATTAAATGTATTAATACATTTGATGACTGATGTGGTATTACTCCTCAACATGTTCCAGTCTGTGCTAGCGAAACAGTCCTGTAGCTTAGCAACCGTTCATCGGACCACTTCCTTCTTGAGCGCGTCACTGGAACTTCCTGTTTGAGTTTTTGCTTGTAAGCAGGAATCAGGAGGTTGGACTTATGGTTAGATTTGCCAAATGGAGAGTGAGTGAGAATTTTGTAAGCATCGCTGTGTGGAGTAAAGACGATCTAGAGTTTTGTAAGCATCGCTGTGTGGAGTAAAGACGATCTAGAGTTTTGTAAGCATCGCTGAGTGGAGTAAAGATGATCTAGAGTTTTGTAAGCATCGCTGTGTGGAGTAAAGATGATCTAGAGTTTTGTAAGCATCGCTGTGTGGAGTAAAGATGATCTAGAGTTTTGTAAGCATCGCTGAGTGGAGTAAAGATGATCTAGAGTTTTGTAAGCATCGCTGAGTGGAGTAAAGATGATCTAGAGTTTTGTAAGCATCGCTGAGTGGAGTAAAGATGATCTAGAGTTTTGTAAGCATCGCTGAGTGGAGTAAAGATGATCTAGAGTTTTGTAAGCATCGCTGAGTGGAGTAAAGATGATCTAGAGTTTTGTAAGCATCGCTGAGTGGAGTAAAGATGATCTAGAGTTTTGTAAGCATCGCTGTGTGGAGTAAAGATGATCTAGAGTTTTGTAAGCATCGCTGTGTGGAGTAAAGATGATCTAGAGTTTTGTAAGCATCGCTGAGTGGAGTAAAGATGATCTAGAGTTTTGTAAGCATCGCTGTGTGGAGTAAAGATGATCTAGAGTTTTGTAAGCATCGCTGTGTGGAGTAAAGATGATCTAGAGTTTTGTAAGCATCGCTGTGTGGAGTAAAGATGATCTAGAGTTTTGTAAGCATCGCTGTGTGGAGTAAAGACGATCTAGAGTTTTGTAAGCATCGCTGAGTGGAGTAAAGATGATCTAGAGTTTTGTAAGCATCGCTGTGTGGAGTAAAGATGATCTAGAGTTTTGTAAGCATCGCTGTGTGGAGTAAAGATGATCTAGAGTTTTGTAAGCATCGCTGTGTGGAGTAAAGATGAGAAGAACACACAAAATAGTCCATAAAACAGCAGCTATCCAATGCTGAGCCATCGTACACCAATATATGACATGGGTCTGTGACAGAGACAGAGGGCAGGATGGATTTAGAGAGAGAGACAGAGAGAAAAAGGCCGGACAGAGAGAGGGGGGAGAAGAGAGATTGAGAGAGAGATAGAGCGAGAGAGAGATAGACAGAGAGATCGAGAGAGAGATAGACAGAGACAGAGAGAGATAGACAGAGAGAGACAGAGAGAGAGAGAGAGAGAGAGCAGGGGGAGAGGGAAAGAGAGATCGAGAGATAGAGAGAGAGAGAGAGAGAGAGCGGGGTGTAGAGAGGGAAAGAGAGAGATCGAGAGAGGGGGTGGGGGTTTAGAGAGATTGAGAGATAGAGAGAGAGGGGGGTGGGGGGGAAAGAGAGATCGAGAGAGAGGTCTCTAAAGCTTTTAGCATGTTCCTCTGGATCTCAGCACCAATGTAACATGGGTTGCGGCAGACATTTTAAGAGTTCCAAACATGGACGTGGACAGTTCAAAGGTCATTGATAATAACCTCTCTCTCTCACTACCATCGTCAACGGCAGCTCAACAATTCCAGCTATACGGAAAATGGACTGGGCTACACACACACACAAGCACAGAAAGACACACACACACACACACACACACACACATGCACACACACACACACAAGCACACAGAAAGACACACACAGAAAGACACACACACACACACACACAGAAAGACACACACAAGCACAGAAAGACACACACAAGCACAGAAAGACACACACATGTCTTAAGAAGATGGCCCGCCAGTCTCTAACGTTCCTCTGGAGGGCCACACACACACACACACACACACAGAAAGACACGCACACAGAAAGACACACACATTTTTAAAGAAGATGGCCCGCCAGCCTCTAACATTCCTCTGGAGGGCTGCACACACACACACACACACACACACACACACACACACACACACACACACACACACACACACACACACACACACACACACACACACACACACACACACACTCATGGGGAGCAGTAGGGTTGAGAGACATGGAAGGGGAAACACTCCTAGACAGTACATCATGTTCTGTCCTCTTCTCAAGCCTCTAACTCTGTGTGTGTGTGTGTGTGTGTGTGTGTGTGTGTGTGCGTGTGTGTGTGTGTGTGTCTCTCTTTGTGTGTGTGTGTGTGTGTGTGCGTGTGTGTGTGTGTGTGTCTCTCTTTGTGTGTCTGTGTGTGTGTGTTTCCTGTCCTCTCCTCTATCCCTCAGTAACAGTCTGGTCATTCTCTACCAGACTGCAGCCATACTCACAGGAACAGGATCTATAGTACAGTTGTTCCAAAGTTCAAATGTCAAAGTGTTTAGGGTTAGGGGTCAGGAATGAACTCCAATTTATTAAGGGTTAGGTATAAACTCTGAGTGGTTAAGGTAAAGGTTGAGACTAAACTATCAAAAACAACTTTCTATCATTGGATTTGAACTTTGAACTTTTGGATGCAGTGGCAAATGCTTACAACCATTAACCATAAACACCGTCCACAATGCCCTAGCAATACCAACAATTATTTGCGCATAGAAGCAATTCAAATGTTTGTATTTTCAAATGTGAGCATTAATAAAATAAATGGATGTTGTAAACGAGAGAATTATACAAAAAGGTTTTTAGTTTTTACTAAAGAAAATGTGAGATCTTGGATTTCAAATCAGTAAATCAGTAATTTATTTAATCCACACTTAGCTTCACTCACACGGCTGTCCTTTAATATAAATATCAATAATATATATCTACTGTACACAGAGAGAGAGAGAGAGAGAGAGAGAGAGTAGTACAGGGGGAGAGAGAGAGAGGGGGGGACTTGGGTACTTGTACTTTAATATAAATATCTATAATATATATCTACTGTACAGAGAGAGAGAGAGAGAGAGAGAGGGGGGGGGACTTGTATATAAATATCTATAATATATATCTACTGTACAGAGAGAGAGAGAGAGAGAGAGGGGGGGGGTGGGGGACTTGTAAATATAAATATCTATAATATATATCTACTGTACAGAGAGAGAGAGAGAGAGAGAAAAGCCTTTAATTAAATATCTATAATATGATATCTGACTGTACAGAGGGAGAGTAGGAGAGAGAGAGAGAATATATATCTAGGTAGAGAGAGAGAGAGAGAGAGAGTAGGAGAGAGAGAGAGAGAGAGGGAGAGAGGGGGGGGGGACTTGTACTTAATATATCTAAATATCTATACAGAGATATAATATAAATATCTATAATATATATCTACTGTACAGAGAGAGAGAGAGAGAGAGAGAGAGGGGGGGGGACTTGTACTTTAATATAAATATCTATAATATATATCTACTGTACAGAGAGAGAGAGAGAGAGAGAGGGGGGGACTTGTACTTTAATATAAATATCTATAATATATATCTACTGTACAGAGAGAGAGAGAGAGAGAGAGGGGGGACTTGTACTTTAATATAAATATCTATAATATATATCTACTGTAGAGAGAGAGAATTGGGGGGACTTGTACTTTAATATAAATATCTATAA
>NW_024609620.1:202500-237500 GCF_018296145.1 Oncorhynchus tshawytscha | reverse complement strand
ACTGCCTTCATCCTACCACACTAGCTGTATACTGCCTTCATCCTACCACACTAGCTTTATACTGCCTTCATCCTACCACACTAGCTGTATACTGCCTTCATCCTACCACACGAGCTGTATACTGCCTTCATCCTACCACACTAGCTGTATACTGCCTTCATCCTACCACACTAGCTTTATACTGCCTTCATCCTACCACACTAGCTGTATACTGCCTTCATCCTACCACACGAGCTGTATACTGCCTTCATCCTACCACACGAGCTGTATACTGCCTTCATCCTACCACACTAGCTGTATACTGCCTTCATCCTACCACACTAGCTGTATACTGCCTTCATCCTACCACACTAGCTGTATACTGCCTTCATCCTACCACACTAGCTTTATACTGCCTTCATCCTACCACACAAGCTGTATACTGCCTTCATCCTACCACACGAGCTGTATACTGCCTTCATCCTACCACACTAGCTGTATACTGCCTTCATCCTACCACACGAGCTGTATACTGCCTTCATCTTACCACACGAGCTGTATACTGCCTTCATCCTACCACATGAGCTGTATACTGCCTTCATCCTACCACACTAGCTGTATACTGCCTTCATCCTACCACACTAGCTGTATACTGCCTTCTTCATCCTACCACACTAGCTGTATACTGCCTTCATCCTACCGCACTAGCTGTATACTGTATGTCACTATGGATTCACACTGTGACTGTCTGAGGGCTGATCTGGATTCACACAGTGACTGTCTGAGGGTTGATATGGATTCACACAGTGACTGTCTGAGGGTTGAAATGGATTCACACAGTGACTGTCTGAGGGTTGATCTGGATTCACACAGTGACTGTCTGAGGGTTGAAATGGATTCACACAGCGACTGTCTGAGGGCTGATCTGGATTCACACAGTGACTGTCTGAGGGTTGAAATGGATTCACACAGTGACTGTCTGAGGGTTGAAATGGATTCACACAGTGACTGTCTGAGGGTTGATCTGGATTCACACAGTGACTCTCTGAGGGTTGAAATGGATTCACACAGTGACTGTCAGAGGGTTGATATGGATTAACACAGTGACTGTCAGAGGGTTGATATGGATTCACACAGTGACTGTCAGAGGGTTGATATGGATTAACACAGTGACTGTCTGAGGGTTGATCTGGATTCACACAGTGACTGTCTGAGGGTTGAAATGGATTCACACAGTGACTGTCTGAGGGTTGATATGGATTCACACAGTGACTGTCTGAGGGTTGAAATGGATTCACACAGTGACTGTCTGAGGGTTGAAATGGATTAACACAGTGACTGTCTGAGGGTTGATATGGATTCACACAGTGACTGTCTGAGGGTTGATATGGATTAATACAGTGACTGTCTGAGGGTTGATATGGATTCACACAGTGACTGTCTGAGGGTTGATATGGATTAATACAGTGACTGTCTGAGGGTTGAAATGGATTCACACAGTGACTGTCTGAGGGTTGAAATGGATTAACACAGTGACTGTCTGAGGGTTGATATGGATTCACACAGTGACTGTCTGAGGGTTGATATGGATTAACACAGTGACTGTCTGAGGGTTGAAATGTGTTTCTTATTTATCATCAGCACCTACTACTAGTAAAGAGGGAGGGGAAAGGAAAGGAGAGATGAGGAGAGGAGGAGAATGTACACAGCTACCTATTCTCGACAATATACAGTACAGGTATATGTAAAAAAAAAAAAAAATAACATCCTACCACAGCTTCAGTCTGTATGTCAATCATGCTTTTAACTGTAGAAATTATTCAAATGAAAGTGAGCAATCAGATGTTGATGTTAAATGAAGGAAACGGTTGAAATCAATCCCAGAAGGCTGTGACGGGGCAGTATTTTCATGTCCGGATGAAATGCATGCCCAAATTCAACTGCCTGCTACTCATCCCCAGAAGATAAGATATGCATATTATTAGTAGATTTGGATAGAAAACACTCTGAAGTTTCTGAAACTGTTGGAATCATGTCTGTGAGTATAACATAACTTATTTAGCAGGCGAAACCCTGAGGCAAAACCATTCAGATTATTTTTTTTGAGGTCACTCTTTTTCAATGCGTTTTCATTGGGAATCCAGATTTTTAAGGGACCTTCTTGGGGTTCCTATCGCTTCCACTGGATGTCAACAGTCATTAGAAATTGGTTGAGGTTATTCCTTTGTGTAATGGAGATGTACGGCCATCTTGAACGAGGGTCACTTGAAGTGTACTGTTAGAGGCGCGTGACCAGAAAGCTACAGTTTGTTTTCTTCCTGTATTGAACACAGATCATCCCGTCTTCAATTTTATAGATTATTTACATAAAAAAATACCAAAAGTTGTATTACAAAAGTGGTTTGAAATGTTTTGGCAAAGTTTACAGGTAACTTTTGAGATATTTTGTTGTCACGTTGCGCAAGTTGGAACCGGTGTTTTTCTGGAACAAACGCGCCAAATAAATGGACATTTTGGATATATATCGACGGAATTAATCGAACAAAAGGACCATTTGTGATGTTTATGGGACATATTGGAGTGCCAACAACAGAAGTTCGTCAAAGGTAAGGCATGATTTATATTTTATTTCTGCGTTTTGTGTCGCGCCTGCAGGGTTGAAATATGCTTCTCTCTTTGTTTACGGAGGTGCGACCCTCAGATAATAGCATCGTTTGCTTTCGCCGAAAAGCCTTTTGAAATCTGACATGTTGGCTGGATTTAAAACACGTGTAGCTTTAATTTGCTATCTTGCATGTGTGATTTAATGAACGTTTGATTTTTATAGTAATGTATTTGAATTTGGCGCTCTGCATTTTCCATGAGAGGTTTTAAGAGGTGCATGGTGATGAGTCTCTCACACCATCTGCCTGAGCTAATACAGAGATGTGTGTGTGTGTGTGTGGCTAATACAGAGATTGAGTTATGGATGAGGTCTCAGTCATGCATTAGTCATGACCATCCCATTATCATGTAGCTTTTAGAGGAGGAGTGAGAGAGGAGAGGGAGAGAGGGGGAGAGAAAGAGGAAGAGGGAGGGGTTGAGAAAGAGGAAGAGGGAGGGGTTGAGAAAGAGGAAGAGGGAGGGGGTGAGAAAGAGGAAGAGGGAGGGGGTGAGAAAGAGGAAGAGGGAGGGGTTGAGAAAGAGGAAGAGGGAGGGGGTGAGAAAGAGGAAGAGGGAGGGGGTGAGAAAGAGGAAGAGGGAGGGGGTGAGAAAGAGGAAGAGGGAGGGGGTGAGAAAGAGGAAGAGGGAGGGGGTGAGAAAGAGGAAGAGGGAGGGGGTGAGAAAGAGGAAGAGGGAGGGGGTGAGAAAGAGGAAGAGGGAGGGGGTGAGAAAGAGGAAGAGGGAGGGGGTGAGAAAGAGGAAGAGGGAGGGGGTGAGAGTGGTAGAGAGAGAGATTAGGAGCTTCAATGTGAGATGTGGCAGGGTGTGTGTCCAGTAATGGAAAGAGACAGTAGAGGTGTTGATGCCAGTGGGACTGCTCTCTTCCAGCATGGCTACACATGACCAACCTCTCCAGGCACGCTGTGTGTGTGTGTGTGTGTGTGTGTGTGTGTGTGTGTGTGTGTGTGTGTGTGTGACATAGACCTTCTGTGTGTATGTGTATAGAATAGACTGAATAAAGTGTTGTTTGGAATGACATTATGATACTGTCAGGATTTATATCACCACACCTTGAAATAAATGGTGATTTATATCACCACACCTTGAATAAATGGTGATTTATATCAACACACCTTGAAATAAATGGTGATTTATTCAACCATTCAATGGGTCCTAGACAGGCAGCGTGCATCCAAAATGGCTCCCTATGTAATGCACTACTTTTGACCAGGGTCTATAGGGTAGTGCACTACTTTTGACCAGGGTCTGTAGGGTAGTGCACTACTTTTGACGAGGGTCTATAGGGTAGTGCACTACTTTTGACCAGCGTCTATAGGGTAGTGCACTACTTTTGACCAGCGTCTATAGGGTAGTGCACTACTTTTGACCAGGGTCTATAGGGTAGTGCACTACTTTTGACCAGGGCGTATAGAGTAGTGCACTACATAGGGAATAGGGTGCCATGTGGGATAGACTCATTTCAGAACCAATGAAAGAGCCAATCACAGAGCCACACATGGACCTTTAACCAACAGTATGTAATTTAAATGAGATGGTGAAGAGAGACAGCGTGACATTCACAGACGACAGGTAGGCGTCTACCCTGAGGAGTCTGTTATACCTCAACTCTCTTCCCATCAGGCTTTGATTAGGAAAGTGGCTAATAACCCCACAGGATAAACACAGAGACATCAGCTGTCTCCAACCACCTTTATGACCTCATCAACATGAGACATGGAGCCGTGACACACACACACACAACCATCCCTCTATAGCCCTGCATGTTATAGTGACCCTATCCCTCATCAACAGAAGGGGACATACATGATACATGCAGCAGCTCAGTTCAGGGACCTGATCATCATTCATTCATTCAGATGCAGAGAGAGAGGAGGAGTAGGTAAACCA
The DNA here is from genome assembly GCF_018296145.1 of Oncorhynchus tshawytscha. Classification (NCBI taxonomy): domain Eukaryota; kingdom Metazoa; phylum Chordata; class Actinopteri; order Salmoniformes; family Salmonidae; genus Oncorhynchus; species Oncorhynchus tshawytscha. The sequence goes on along the minus strand of NW_024609620.1, from coordinate 232,970 downwards.
TGTGACAGACAAACTAACGTAACTACACACACACACACACTACAAGGTCTTGTAATGGAGCAGCCACAGTACTGGAGTTATGATACATGTTTACTGGAAGTGATGTGTAGCAGAGAGAGAGAGAGAGAGAGAGAATAAAAATAAAAGAGGGTGCGAGAGAGAGAGAGAGAGAGAGAGAGAGAGTGCGAGAGAGAGAAAGAGAGAGAGAGGAGAGAGAGAGAGAGAGAGAGGGGGAGAGGGAGAGAGAGAGAGGGGGAGAGGGAGAGAGAGAAAGAGGGAGGGAGAGAGAGGGAGAGAGAGAGGGGGGGTGGGAGAGAGAGAGGGAGAGAGAGAGGGGGTGGGAGAGAGAGAAAGAGAATAAAAATAAAAGAGGGTGCGAGAGAGAGAGAGAGAAAGGGGGTGCGAGAGAGAGAGAGAAAGGGTGCGAGAGAGAGAGAGAGAGAGAGAGAGAGAGAGAGAGAGAGAGGGTGAGAGAGAGAGAGAGAGGGAGAGAGAGAGAGGGGGGAGAGGGGGAGGGAGAGAGAGAATAAAAATAAAAGAGGGTGCGAGAGAGAGAGAGAGAGGGGCGAGAGAGAGGGTGCGAGAGGGTGCGAGAGAGAGAGAGAGAGAGAGGGAGAGAGAGAGAGAGAGAGAGAGAGAGAGAGAGAGAGAGAGAGAGAAAATAAAACACTTTTGTGATTGTAATGTTTACTGATTGTTTATTTCCCTTTTGTTTATTGTATATTCCATTTGCCTTGGCAATGTAAACATACACTGCATGACCAAAAGTACGTGGACACCTGCTTGTTAAACATCTCATTTCAAAATCATGGGCATTAATATGGATTTGGTCCCCCGTTTGCTGCTATAACATCCTCCACTCTTCTGGGAAGGCTTTCCACTAGATGTTGGAACATTGCTGCTATAACAGCCTCCAGTCTTCTGGGAAGGCTTCCCACTAGATGTTGGAACATTGCTGCTATAACAGCCTCCAGTCTTCTGGGAAGGCTTTCCACTAGATGTTGGAACATTGCTGCTATAACAGCCTCCAGTCTTCTGGGAAGGCTTTCCACTAGATATTAGAACATTGCTGCTATAACAGCCTCCACTCTTCTGAGAAGGCTTTCCACTAGATGTTGGAACATTGCTGCTATAACATCCTCCAGTCTTCTGGGAAGGCTTTCCACTAGATGTTGGAACATTGCTGCTATAACAGCCTCCAGTCTTCTGGGAAGGCTTTCCACTAGATGTTGGAACATTGCTGCTATAACAGCCTCCAGTCTTCTGGGAAGGCTTTCCACTAGATGTTGGAACATTGCTGCTATAACAGCCTCCAGTCTTCTGGGAAGGCTTTCCACTAGATGTTGGAACATTGCTGCTATAACAGCCTCCAGTCTTCTGGGAAGGCTTTCCACTAGATGTTGGAACATTGCTGCTATAACAGCCTCCAGTCTTCTGGGAAGGCTTTCCACTAGATGTTGGAACATTGCTGTTATAACAGCCTCCAGTCTTCTGGGAAGGCTTTCCATTAGATATTAGAACTTTGCTGCGGGGATTTGCTTCCATTCAGCCACAGGAGCATTAGTGAGGTCGGGCACTAATGTTAGGTGATTAGTCCTGGCTCGCAGTCGGCGTTCCAATTCATCCCAAAGTTGGTTGATGGGGTTGAGGTCAGGGCTCTGTGCAAGCCAGTCAAGTTCTTCCACACCGATCTCAACAAAGCATTTCTATATGAACCTCTCTCGGTACACAGGGGCATTGTCATGCTGAAAAGAAAAAAGGCTTTCCCCAAACTGTTACCACAAAGTTGGAATCACAGAATCGTACAGAATGTCTCATGGACAGGGAGCAGTGGAGCAGGTTGAGAGCTTCACTTTCCTTGGCATCCACATCACCAACAAACTAACATGGTCCAAGCACACCAAGACAGTCGTGAAGAGGGCACAACAAAACCTATTCCCCCTCAGGAGACTGAAAAGATTTGGCCTGGGTCCTCAGATCTTCAAAAGGTTTTACAGCTGCACCATCGAGAGCATCCTGACGGGTTGCATCACTGCCTGGTATGGCAACTGCTCTGCCTCTGACCGCAAGACACTACAGAGGGTAGTGCGAACGGCCCAGTACATCACTGGGACCAAGCTTCCTGCCATCCAGGACCTCTACACCAGGCGGTGTCAGAGGAAGGCCCTAAAAATTGTCAAAGACTCCAGCCACCCTAGTCATAGACTGTTCTCTCTGCTACCGCACGGTAAGCGGTACCAGAGCGCCAAGTCTATGTCCAAGAGGCTTCTAAATATCTTCTACCCCATAGCCATAAGACTCCTTAACAGCTAATCAAATGGCTACCCAGACTGTTAGCACCATACGCTGCTGCTACTCTCTGTCATTATCTATGCTTAGCCACTTTAATAACCCTACCTGCATGTACGTAATTACCTCAATTACCTCGACACCGGTGCCTCCGCACCTTGACACATTCACTCTGGACAGGTACCCCCTGTATAAAGCCCCACTATTGTTATTTACTGCTGCTCTTTAATTATTTGTTCATTAAACTGCACTGTTAGTTAAAGGCCTTGTAAGTCAGCATTTCACTGTAAGGTCTGCACCTGTTTTATTCAGTGTATGTGACTAATACAATTTGATTAGATTTGATCTGAATGTCATTGTATGCTGTAGGGTTAAGATGTCCCTTCACTGGAAGTAAGTGGACTAGCCTGAACCATGAAAAACAGCCTCATAACATTATTCCTCCTCCGCCAAACTTTACAGTTGGCACTCTGCATTGGGGACGGTAGCATTCTCCTAGCTTCCGCCAAACCCAGACTCAGCCGTCAAACTGCCAGATGGTGAAGCATGATTCGTCGCTCCAGAGAACGCGTTTCCACTCCTCCAGAGTCCAATGGCGGCGAGATTTACACCACTCCAGACGACGTTTGGCATTGCGCATGGTGGTCTTAGGCTTTTGTGTGGCTGCTCGCCCATGGAAACCCATTTCATGAAGCTCCCAATTAACAGTTATTGTGCTGATGTTGCTTCCAGAGGCAGTTTGGGTACCGGTTATGGAGATCGCATGGCTGTGTGCTGGATTTTATACACCTGTCAACAACAGGCGTGGCTGAAATAGCTGAATCCACTCATTTGAAGGGGCTTCCATTTATAGGGGCTTCCATTTGATGGGGCTTCCAGCATATATAGTGTGCTTCCTAGCCAATAAAGCCCTTGAATTGATTTGAATTGAGAGAGATAGAGAGAGAACAGGAGGAGTGTGCATTAAAGTTTGTGTGTGTGCGTTTGTGTGTGTTTGGAAGCATGCGTGTGGGTGTGTGCCTGTTTATGAATGTGCATACATGAATGTGTAAGTTTGTTAGTCCATGTTTGAGAAAGACACAGACAGAGAGAGCAGGTGAAGACAGAGAGACAAAAATAATAGCTAAAAGCCTAAATGCCTCCAATCCATCAGACACAGTGGTACACACACACACACACACACACACTTCTCCTTTTATCAAGCAAGTATATATCAATGTTTACGTTAGTGTGGTAAAAGGCATGATGAGGACATGGTGTTGCCAGATATTCTCCTGATGAGACTTGGTTCAGGCAGAGTTTTCTCTGAGTAGTTTTGGGTCACTGGCTGTCTATAAGTCATCAGATAAATCACCTGGCTGCATCTCAATAATCTACAGTAGATTCCTTCATAGACCTTGTCTAGTTCAATGGGTACGTCTCTATTGTCAAAAAAGAGCCATTTTCTTAAAAGAGTAACTCCACTTTTAAGAAAATGGATGCATCTCAATAATATCAGGTGGATTCCTTCCTCACCTTGGTGCATCTTAATGGCTGAAAAAAGAGGTCTACTTTATTGTCCTCTTTTAAGAAAATGGGTGCATCTTGATAGTCTAAAGAGGCATCCTTCCTCTCTTTGTCTTGGGCGATGGGTGCATCTCCATACTGAGGTCTAATGTTGATTCCTTCCTCGCCAATGTTAAGAAAATGGGTGCATCGTTATAGTCTAATGTGGATTCCTTCATTTCCTTATCTCCTTTCCTTCTTCTGCACTAAAACAATAGGCAGTGAAAACCTGTTGCTTCCTGTCAACGGGGGAATGAGAGGACAGTAGGAAGACATGTTGAAGTCCAAGACGATTAATATCAATTTAAAAACAAAGGATGTGGAAGTCTGGGTTTCTCCCCTTAAAATCAATGAATAGATCATCACTTAGAAACATCCACCAAACCCAGGCCAACGTGAGCATGACCTGTTGGGAAAATATTTTACACATAAAAAATGCATACTGTCAATGTAAAAATCTGTGCAGTCAATGTAAAAATCTGTGCAGTCAATGTAAAATCTGTGCAGTCAATGTAAAAATCTGTGCAGTCAATGTAAAAATCTGTGCAGTCAATGTAAAATCTGTGCAGTCAATGTAAAATCTGTGCAGTCAATGTAAAATCTGTGCAGTCAATGTAAATCTGTGCAGTCAATGTAAAAATCTGTGCAGTCAATGTAAAATCTGTGCAGTCAATGTAAAAATCTGTGCAGTCAATGTAAAATCTGTGCAGTCAATGTAAAATCTGTGCAGTCAATGTAAAATCTGTGCAGTCAATGTAAAATCTGTGCAGTCAATGTAAAAATCTGTGCAGTCAATGTAAAATCTGTGCAGTCAATGTAAAATCTGTGCAGTCAATGTATAATCTGTGCGTGGGACAATAGAGAGAGATGAGAGAGCGAGCGGAGGAGATAGAGATAGATAGAGAGAGAGAGAATGATATGGAGAGTGAGAGATATATGGAGGGAGAGAGTAAATTATGTTAGAAATGTTTACTAGCCGTGCAGTTCCCTAATCAGATTCTGTTTTTGTTTACTCTCTCTGTCTCTCTCTATTTGTTAACAATAACATAAACAGCATCACAAATTCCGGTTATAAATTATTTCGACTCAAAACACATTTTGCATACAGGCCTACATCAAACTCCCCCGCTTATACGAGCCTGGATAGGCTATGATGACGGTGTTTCCCGATATTCTATCATGTTGGTGTACTTCGCACGACTACGCTTCATTTTCCCATGGACGTTGTCCGAAGAACAACGTTCAACATGTTGAATGATGGGCCTATAGGCGTATTGATGATGTGTATTCTAACTTTCTGTACGTACCTTGTAAACAGAGAAGCTATATATATGATGTCAATCTGTTTTGGCTAATATAATGTGTCCGCAAAAGTGAATCCTAAATATTTCACGTCACTTTCTCTATTCCTCTTCAATGTGTCCATAGACACACCCAGTATCACTCAGTTGACTAAATAAGTATACATTCGTCAAAACATGCAATGTTCACACATTTTTGTAAGACAGGACAATCATTTATTACGAAATCCGCCTTTATATACTGCCACAATGACAGTTCACCGTTTACAAGTGAAGTACACCCCACTCGGCGACGCAAACACAACAGCATCTTACGCCTCTATCATTTTCTCTTCAAAAACAAGGAAAGTTTGAAATGCATATTGCTTCTTATAAAAACGAACCAAAATACAACCAACAGTTGAATTCCACAACATGGTCGTTTAGTTATTAAAGTAGCTTACCTTGCATTATCAACACAAAGACGAGGAGCAGCAAAGTCCCTCGCGCAGCTTGATTCATCTCTCGTCCGGTAGTCTACTGGGGAACTGTCCCTACCCTGTGAAACAACGGCGATTTTAGTCCGTTAACAGGAGACAGCAGGCTACAAACAGCACGAAATGTATGGCTCTCTCCGGTGAGCGTATTGCGCTGTGAGACTGCCAGTACGCAGCTTGGCTCACGAGAGAGACACGGAACTTCGCTTCGTTCCACCCCTTTAGGCGCTACCTCACGCGCACCACTCCAAACTCAACACAGGAAGATAGATAAGTGCACAAACACATCAAATAAGTCGGTGTAATAGACGAGTTTAATAAGCTGAAGAAGACATTTTAACATTTTAACTGGATCGCAGTTTCCGACTGAAGTCCTTAAACGGAGGAAACAATTTTAGCACCATGGACAGCGCATCATAAACCGTTTGTAGCCTAGCCTCAAACTGCTGAAATCTATCTGTTCAAATCGCGCAGCTGGCGTTGGATAAGAACCTGATAGACTATGTTGCAAACGGTTGGCCGGGTGACATATTCATTTTATATCGAGGAAGTTGATAATAACACATCTGGTGAGGATTTAACCTAAATTGCGTTTAGCCTATGCGTAGGCTTCGACATGACGATGATATCGGTCAAATTGTCGCGTTGAAAGTTTACCTCTCAGTTCAAATATAGTATTCAATCAATTTGTTGACTAGGCAGTTGAGTTAACTTATCTGAACTCCCATGGTTTGGAAAGAAAAGTTATTGCCTCTCTCCAAAACAACGTTCCGCCCTGGTGAAGATTGAGATTGCTTTTAGGTGTAAACGTCATGCCACCACTGGCTCCCCCGTGAGACGCTGATTCATTTTCGCCTCCATTAGTAACGCTTGGCTTGACGTCATCAAACGGAGTCCTTAGGAACATGGTACCTAGTCTAGCGCGAGGCGGACGAGTCAACACAAACCTTTCATCAAAGGGACAGCGTGACCAGGACCACGCGAGAGGTTTCGTTTTTGTCGGTCGTAGCGTATAGGTTGTACGGTGTAATTCAACTATGGGTAACGGATTAAACATACATGCCACTATAAGTGAGTGAGTGTGTGTGTGTGTGTGTGTGTGTGTGTGTGTGTGTGTGTGTGTGTGTGTGTGTGTGTGTGTGTGTGTGTGTGTGTGTGTGTGTGTGTGTGTGTGTGTGTGTGTGTGTGTGTGTGTAGTGTGTGTGTGTGAGTGTGTGTGTGTGTGTGTGTGTGTGTGTGTGTGTGTGTGTGTGTGTGTGTGTGTGTGTGTGTGTGTGTGTGTGTGTGTGTGTGTGTGTGTGTGTGTGTGTGTGTGTGTGTGTGTGTGTGTGTGTGTGAGTGAGTGAGTGAGTGTGAGAGAAAGAGAGACCTGGATCCTCAGTCTGGTAACCTCAGGGTCAAACCCATATCCTCAGTCTGTGTGACAGAAGATTATAGACCTCTGTACCTTGTACAGTATAAGTGAAGCTATATACAGAGGTCTATACTCTTCTGTCACACAGACTGAGGATATGGGTTTGACCCCTGAGGTTACCAGACTGAAGATCCAGGTCTCTCTCTTTCTCTCTCTGTCTCTCTCTCTCTCTCTCGCTTTTTCTCTCAATAAAATGCAAATGAATTACTTAAAAATCATACAATGGGATTTTCTGGATTTTTGTTTTAGATTCCGTCTCTCACAGTTGAAGTGTACCTATGATAAACATAACAGACCTCTACATGCTTTATAAGTAGGAAAACCTGTAAAATCGGCAGTGTATCAAATACTTGTTCTCCCCACTGTACATGTATATATATATATGGTGAATATGGTATTTCTGTGAGGTACAGTATGATACCATTACCGGGTTGCATGCATGATGTTGATACACAAACACAAGAATGCGCACAAGCCACATGCACAGACAAACACACACACACACACACACACACTCTCTGGGCCTGTATGTGTGTGTGCGTGCTGCTGTACAAGTCTTTCTCCCTCTGTGAGCATTCACTCAGGAATGCATAGACAGACACTGACACTGACACGCACACACACACACACACACACACACACACACGCACACGCACACACACACACACACACACACACACACACACACACACACACACACACACACACACACACACACACACACACACACACACACAGAGAGAGGAAGAGTTGCATGACCAGCGCACCAGATTCAGATCCAGATTCAAGTCGAAATTGAATCTGAAGTGACATTTTTTGCAGGTCACCAGGATGTCGGGAGACGCAGTCAAAACCGTCCACTAGCCAATCAAGATACTCTCGATGATGCAGCTGTAGAACTTATTGAGGATGTGAGGGCCCATGCCACATCTTTTCAGCCTCCTGAGGGGGAAGAGGTGCTGTCGTACCCTCTTCACGACTGTGCTCGTGTGTGTGGACCATGATAGATCCTTAGTGATGTGGACACTGAAGAACTTGAAGCTCTTGAACCACTACAGCCCCATCAATATGAATGGGGACATGCTCGGCAGTATGTTTCCTGTAGTCCACGATCATAAATGTTGTCTTGGTGATGTTGAGGAAGAGGTCGTCGTCCTTGCACCACACTGCCAGGTCTCTGACCTCTTCCCTATAGGCTGTCTCATTGTCGTCTGTGATCAGGCCTACCACCATTGTGTTGTCAGCAAACTTAATGATGGTGCTGGAGTCGTGCAGTCATGGGTGAACAAGGGGTAGTAGACGAGGGGACTGAGCACGCCCCCCTGAGGGGTCCCTGTGTTGAGGGTCAGTGTGGCGGATGATTGTTGCCTACCCTCACCACCTGGGGGCGGCCCGTCAGGAAGTCCAGGATCCAGTTGCAGAGGGAGGTGTTCAGTCCCAGGGTCCTTAGCTTAGTGATGAGCTTGGAGGGCACTACAGTGTTGAACACTGAGCTGTAGTCAATGAACCGCATTCTCACGTAGGTGTTCCTCTTGTCCAGGTGGGAGAGGGTAGTGTGAAGTGCAATATAAATTGTGTCATCTGTGTGATCTGTTGGGGCAGGATGAAACTTTGCGTGGGTCCAATGTGTCTGGGATGATTATGTTGATATGAGCCATGACCAGCCTTTCAAAGCATTTCATGGCTACAGATGTGAGTGCTATGGGTCGAAAGTCATTGAAACAGGTTGCTTGGAGTTCTTGTGCACAGGGACTATAGTAGTCTGCTTTAAACATATAGCTATTACAGACTGGGTCAGTGAAGATATTTCTCAGCTGGTCAGCGCATGCTTGGCTACTGAGAGCGTGATCACACAGTCGTCCGGAACAGCTGGTGCTCTTATGCATGGTTTAGTGTTACTTATGCGTCCTGGTAATCTGTGAACGTTTTCTGTGAACCTGTTAAAAGGGCTGACAAGCTGACAAGGTAAAACTCTGTTGGTCTGCCCCTGAACAAGGCAGTTAACCCACTATTCCTAGGCCGTCATTGTAAATAAGAAGTTGTTCTTAACTGACTTAGTTAAATAAAGGTTAAATAAAAAAATATAAATAAATAAAGGTCTTATTCACATCGGCTATGGAGAGTGTGATCACACAGTTGTCCAGAACAGCTGGTGCTCCTATCCATGGTTCAGTGTTGCTTGCCTCGAAGTGAGCATAGAATGCATTTAGTCCATCTGGTAAACTCGCGTCATTGGGCAGCTCGCGGCTTAGTTTCCCTTTGTAATCCGTGATAGTACAATCCATGACTTCATCAGTAGTACAATGCGTTTCCTACCTCTCTGCACCACGACAATTCCTGTCAGGCAAATCATTTACAAATTAGCATATTCACACTATGTGAATCCCAAATAGCACTCTATTCACTACATAGTGCACAACTTTGGACCAGAGCCCATGGGCTATAGGGAATAAGCTGCCATTTCAGACATAACCTAGGTGTTGATTTGTGAATTGCTGTTGAAGTAGTCAGTCACAAACCGTTGTCCTGTAGACTAGAGGTGTTGTTGAAGTAGTCAGTCACAAACCATGTTCCTGTAGACTAGAGATGTTGTTGAAGTAGTCAGTCTCAAACCGTGGTCCTGTAGACTAGAAGTGTTGTTGAAGTAGTCAGTCACAAACCATGTTCCTGTAGACTAGAGGTGTTGTTGAAGTAGTCAGTCTCAAACCGTGGTCCTGCAGACTAGAGGTGGTGAAGTAGTCAGTCTCAAACCGTGGTCCTGTAGACTAAACATGCTGTTGAAGTAGTCAGTCTCAAACCGTGGTCCTGTAGACTAGAGGTGAAGTAGTCAGTCTCAAACCGTGGTCCTGCAGACTAGAGGTGAAGTAGTCAGTCACAAACCGTGGTCCTGTAGACTAGAGGTGAAGCAGTCAGTCTCAAACCGTGGTCCTGTAGACTAGAGGTGTTGTTGAAGTAGTCAGTCTCAAACCTTGGTCCTGTAGACTAGAGGTGTTGTTGAAGTAGTCAGTCTCAAACCTTGGTCCTGTAGACTAGAGGTGTTGTTGAAGTAGTCAGTCTCAAACCCTGGTCCTGTAGACTAGAAGTGTTGTTGAAGTAGTCAGTCACAAACCTTGGTCCTGTAGACTAGAGGTGTTGTTGAAGTAGTCAGTAACAAACTGTGTTCCTGTAGACTAGAGGTGTTGTTGAAGTAGTCAGTCTCAAACCGTGGTCCTGTAGACTAGAGGTGTTGTTGAAGTAGTCAGTCACAAACCATGTTCCTGTAGACTAGAGGTGTTGTTGAAGTAGTCAGTCTCAAACCGTGGTCCTGCAGACTAGAGGTGAAGTAGTCAGTCACAAACCGTGGTCCTGTAGACTAGAGGTGAAGCAGTCAGTCTCAAACCGTGGTCCTGTAGACTAGAGGTGTTGTTGAAGTAGTCAGTCTCAAACCGTGGTCCTGTAGACTAGAAGTGTTGTTGAAGTAGTCAGTAACAAACCGTGGTTCTGTAGACTAGAGGTGTTGAAGTAGTCAGTCTCAAACTGTGGTCCTGTAGACTAGAGGTGTTGTTGAAGTAGTCAGTAACAAACCGTGGTCCTGTAGACTAGAGGTGTTGTTGAACAAAGTAGTCAGTCACAAACCGTGGTCCTATAGACTAGAGGTGAAGTAGTCAGTCACAAACCTTGGTCCTGTAGACTAGAGGTGTTGTTGAAGTAGTCAGTCTCAAACCGTGGTCCTGTAGACTAGACGTGAAGTAGTCAGTCTCAAACCGTGGTCCTGTAGACTAGAGGTGTTGTTGAAGTAGTCAGTCACAAACCATGGTCCTGTAGACTAGAGGTGAAGCAGTCAGTCACAAACCGTGGTCCTGTAGACTAGAGGTGTTGTTGAAGTAGTCAGTCTCAAACCGTGGTCCTGTAGACTAGAAGTGTTGTTGAAGTAGTTAGTCACAAACCATGTTCCTGTAGACTAGAGGTGTTGTTGAAGTAGTCAGTCACAAACCGTGGTCCTGTAGACTAGAGGTGAAGTAGTCAGTCACAAACCATGGTCCTGTAGACTAGAGGTGTTGTTGAAGTAGTCAGTCTCAAACTGTGTTCCTGTAGACTAGAGGTGTTGTTGAAGTAGTCAGTAACAAACCGTGGTCCTGTAGACTAGAGGTGAAGTAGTCAGTCTCAAACCGTGGTCCTGTAGACTAGAGGTGTTGTTGAAGTAGTCAGTAACAAACTATGGTCCTGTAGACTAGAGGTGTTGAAGTAGTCAGTAACAAACCATGGTCCTGTAGACTAGAGGTGTTGTTGAAGTAGTCAGTAACAAACTGTGTTCCTGTAGACTAGAGGTGTTGTTGAAGTAGTCAGTAACAAACTGTGTTCCTGTAGACTAGAGGTGTTGTTGAAGTAGTCAGTAACAAACTGTGTTCCTGTAGACTAGAGGTGTTGTTGAAGTAGTCAGTAACAAACTGTGTTCCTGTAGACTAGAGGTGTTGGTGAAGTAGTCAGTAACAAACTGTGTTCCTGTAGACTAGAGGTGTTGTTGAAGTAGTCAGTAACAAACTGTGTTCCTGTAGACTAGAGGTGAAGTAGTCAGTAACAAACTGTGTTCCTGTAGACTAGAGGTGTTGTTGAAGTAGTCAGTAACAAACTGTGTTCCTGTAGACTAGAGGTGTTGTTGAAGTAGTCAGTAACAAACTGTGTTCCTGTAGACTAGAGGTGTTGTTGAAGTAGTCAGTAACAAACTGTGTTCCTGTAGACTAGAGGTGTTGTTGAAGTAGTCAGTAACAAACTGTGTTCCTGTAGACTAGAGGTGTTGTTGAAGTAGTCAGTAACAAACTGTGTTCCTGTAGACTAGAGGTGTTGTTGAAGTAGTCAGTAACAAACTGTGTTCCTGTAGACTAGAGGTGGTGAAGTAGTCAGTAACAAACTGTGTTCCTGTAGACTAGAGGTGTTGTTGAAGCTCTTCTAAAATCACAGTGGGTTAAAATAATCAACTAACAACCACCAAGACCTTGATTATTGCAGAACTGAGTCAGGTGTCCAGAACCTCTAGCTGTCCAGGACCAGGGTTGGCGATCACTGTTCTATGCTCTCCGAATCTATAGAATCTACACCTGCATTGCTTGCTGTTTGGGGTTTTAGGCTGGGTTTCTGTAGAAGCCTTTGGTGACATCAGCTGATGTTAAAAGGAAGACATTTGATTTGATTTGCTAGGCCCTGGTCAAAAGTAGTCCACTCAATAGAAAGAGGGATGAAAACATGTTCTGAGGTGTTCACTTCACAAATTACTACTGCAGAGCAATACACCAACTCAATAGAAATGATTGAGCCTCAATTAACTTACAAACAAATACATTACAAGACAATTCTATTTTTTTTTGTAAGTTTCATAAGTCAGTCAATGACAAGCAGAAATCTGGGAAATATAAGCTTTTCCAATTGTTATATTTATTTATCCATATCCTATCAGCAACCATATTCTATATGAAAATGTACATGTCAGTCTTATAATAAGATTTATTTTAAAATTCTCCATAGACGAGATACAGGTAGACGTTTCATTTGGTCCTTTATGTTCAACTTACTTATGTTTCACATCCTGGTTAATAAAAGTGTCTATTTCCAAGTTCTGACAGGATGTTTTCACTACCAGAGTGCAACCACAAAGTCCTTCCCCTGGGCTATTTCACCCAGGACAAATACAATAAGCTTCCACATCCAGGCACATCCATCTGACAGGCCGTGTCGCGCTAACACTTGTCCCCCCCATCTGGACAAAAGGACCCATCACAACAAATGTACATTTCCTCCTCTCTCCCCTATCTTTAGATGCTAAAAGGACTTAGCCCGATTGCTTTAAACATGCTGTGTTAAAAGAAATGTCCCAAAAGGGCTGGGTAATGTATTTTTCCTGTCGTGGCCGGGAACCTAAGTTGCCTCTGACAGGTGAGCAGGAAGCCTCACAGAGAGGAGTCACAATATACCTGTTCCTCCCCCTTCTATTAGTACGGATGGTGTGGGGGGAGAACTGGATGGGAATTAGTGTTTCCATCAGGACTGATTAGTGTGACGTGCCAGAGCACTTCCTGGTTAGCTAATGCTGGGGCTCTGTGTCTGTGTCCGTGTGTGTCTGCACACATCTTTTATTCATGTTTTCCTAAAATCCCGTGGCAACGAGACATGACGTCCTTTACTGTTCACCTTTTCCTCCCTCTTTTTCTCTCCTTTCCTCTCATCTTCATCATCATCATCTTATTCCTCCATCTTCTTCTTCTTCTTCTTCTCATCTTCCTCTTCATCATCATCATCATCATCATCATCTTCTTCCTCCATCTTCTTCTTCTTCTTCTCATCTTCCTCTTCTTCTTCTTCTTCATCATCTTCTTCTTCCTCCATCTTCTTCTTCTTCTTCATCCATCTTCTTCTTCTTCTCATCTTCCTCTTCTTCTTCGACATCTTCTTCTTCATCTTCTTCTTCTCCATCTTCTTCATCTTCTCCTTCTTCTTCTTCTTCTTCTCATCTTCCTCTTCTTCTTCGACATCTTCATCTTCTTAACATCTTCTTCTTCTCCTTCTTCCTCTTTTTCTTCTTCCTCTTCTTCATTTTCTTCTCATCTTCCTCTTTTCTTCTCATTTTCTTCTTCTTCTCTCTCTTCACCCCGTCCCTCCTCCACCCTGCACTTATCCCTCCTCCTTATCCCCCCTCCCTTCTCTCCATCTTCTTCTTCCCCCCGTCCCTCCTCCACCCTGCACTTATCCCTCCTCCTTATCCCCCTCCCCTTCTCTCCTCTCTCTTCACCCCGTCCCTCCTCCACCCTGCACTTATCCCTCCTCCTTATCCCCCTCCCTTCTCTCCCCTCTCTTCACCCCGTCCCTCCTCCACCCTGCACTTATCCCTCCTCCTTATCCCCCTCCCTTCTCTCCTCTCTCTTCACCCCGTCCCTCCTCCACCCTGCACTTATCCCTCCTCCTTATCCACCCCTCCCTTCTCTCCTCTATCTTCACCCCGTCCCTCCTCCACCCTGCACTTATCCCTCCTCCTTATCCCCCCCCCCCTTCTCTCCTCTCTCTTCACCCCGTCCCTCCTCCACCCTGCACTTATCCCTCCTCCTTATCCCCCTCCCTTCTCTCCTCTCTCTTCACCCCGTCCCTCCTCCACCCTGCACTTATCCCTCCACCTTATCCCCCTCCCTTCTCCCCTCTCTCTTCACCCCGTCCCTCCTCCACCCTGCACTTATCCCTCCTCCTTATCCCCCCCTCTCGCTTCACCTCTCTATCTATCAAATGCGTTCTCATCCACTCCACTCATCTAAAGCTTTTTCATGCTCAGGCCAGGAGTGCCGTCATTCTGTCTCTTCCCAAACAGACGATAAGAATACCTTCTCCACTGGAACTTTTACACCTCCCTGAATTATTCATCCCCAGTGTTTCAGCCATTCGCACACCACCCTGAGAAAAGACTTTTCTGCTTTTTATTTGAAAACATCAAGTAAATGGAGCTTCGGTGTTCGGAACCTTGGTGATGGATTCTAGAAGACACGAGAATGATATAACTTTCACTAGAAAGAATGGAAAAAGAAAAGAAGAAGAAAATGTCGGCCATTTTGAAGGAAGTAGGATAATGGCTGGATAGGACTAGAAGGACAGAAATACAATGAACACAGACAGAATCCAACACATTTCACTGTAGACTTTATCACAACTGTATCCAAATACACCTAACTGTGTATCTATGGGTATGTAGGTATGTAAGTGAAGTGGAGCATATCAGTCCCGAAGGCTATGGATAATCATCTACACACTTGTCTTACTTCAAACTTGTTGGAGACTCTGTTAATACAAGTCTGACTGTTAGACTAGGTAGTGATATAATATAACCATACAGTCTGTTATAGGTAGTGATATAATATAACCATACAGTCTGTCTGTTATAGGTAGTGATATAATATAACCATACAGTCTGTCTGTTATAGGTAGTGATATAATATAACCATACAGTCTGTTATAGGTAGTGATATAATATAACCATACAGTTTGTCTGTTTTAGGTAGTGATATAATATAACCATACAGTCTGTTATAGGTAGTGATATAATATAACCATACAGTCTGTTATAGGTAGTGATATAATATAACCATACAGTCTGTTATAGGTAGTGATATAATATAACCATACAGTCTGTTATAGGTAGTGATATAATATAACCATACAGTCTGTTATAGGTAGTGATATAATATAACCATACAGTCTGTCTGTTATAGGTAGTGATATAATATAACCATACAGTCTGTTATAGTTATAGGTAGTGATATAATATAACCATACAGTCTGTTATAGGTAGTGATATAATATAACCATACAGTCTGTTATAGGTAGTGATATAATATAACCATACAGTCTGTTATAGGTAGTGATATAATATAACCATACAGTCTGTTATAGGTAGTGATATAATATAACCATACAGTCTGTTATAGGTAGTGATATAATATAACCATACAGTCTGTTATAGGTAGTGATATAATATAACCATACAGTCTGTTATAGGTAGTGATATAATATAACCATACAGTCTGTTATAGGTAGTGATATAATATAACCATACAGTCTGTCTGTTATAGGTAGTGATATAATATAACCATACAGTCTGTCTGTTATAGGTAGTGATATAATATAACCATACAGTCTGTTATAGGTAGTGATATAATATAACCATACAGTCTGTTATAGGTAGTGATATAATATAACCATACAGTCTGTTATAGGTAGTGATATAATATAACCATACAGTCTGTTATAGGTAGTGATATAATATAACCATACAGTCTGTCTGTTATAGGTAGTGATATAATATAACCATACAGTCTGTTATAGGTAGTGATATAATATAACCATACAGTCTGTTATAGGTAGTGATATAATATAACCATACAGTCTGTTATAGGTAGTGATATAATATAACCATACAGTCTGTTATAGGTAGTGATATAATATAACCATACAGTCTGTTATAGGTAGTGATATAATATAACCATACAGTCTGTCTGTTATAGGTAGTGATATAATATAACCATACAGTCTGTTATAGGTAGTGATATAATATAACCATACAGTCTGTTATAGGTAGTGATATAATATAACCAGTCTGTTATAGGTAGTGATATAATATAACCATACAGTCTGTTATAGGTAGTGATATAATATAACCATACAGTCTGTTATAGGTAGTGATATAATATAACCATACAGTCTGTTATAGGTAGTGATATAATATAACCATACAGTCTGTTATAGGTAGTGATATAATATAACCATACAGTCTGTTATAGGTAGTGATATAATATAACCATACAGTCTGTCTGTTATAGGTAGTGATATAATATAACCATACAGTCTGTCTGTTATAGGTAGTGATATAATATAACCATACAGTCTGTTATAGGTAGTGATATAATATAACCATACAGTCTGTTATAGGTAGTGATATAATATAACCATACAGTCTGTCTGTTATAGGTAGTGATATAATATAACCATACAGTCTGTTATAGGTAGTGATATAATATAACCATACAGTCTGTTATAGGTAGTGATATAATATAACCATACAGTCTGTTATAGGTAGTGATATAATATAACCATACAGTCTGTTATAGGTAGTGATATAATATAACCATACAGTCTGTTATAGGTAGTGATATAATATAACCATACAGTCTGTCTGTTATAGGTAGTGATATAATATAACCATACAGTCTGTTATAGGTAGTGATATAATATAACCAGTCTGTTATAGGTAGTGATATAATATAACCATACAGTCTGTCTGTTATAGGTAGTGATATATTATAACCATACAGTCTGTCTGTTATAGGTAGTGATATAATATAACCATACAGTCTGTTATAGGTAGTGATATAATATAACCATACAGTCTGTTATAGGTAGTGATATAATATAACCATACAGTCTGTTATAGGTAGTGATATAATATAACCATACAGTCTGTTATAGGTAGTGATATAATATAACCATACAGTCTGTCTGTTATAGGTAGTGATATAATATAACCATACAGTCTGTTATAGGTAGTGATATAATATAACCATACAGTCTGTCTGTTATAGGTAGTGATATAATATAACCATACAGTCTGTTATAGGTAGTGATATAATATAACCATACAGTCTGTTATAGGTAGTGATATAATATAACCATACAGTCTGTTATAGGTAGTGATTGCCAAAGCAGTGGAAGGAGAGTCTGTAAGTCGTTGAGGTATCTGGGACAATAGAGCTATTTAACCTCTTTGACATTTCTATTTGTAAATCAGAAGCACTATATAAAGAGGCTTTTAAATAATATTAACATTCATTAACATCACCATCATGGTGGGGTCCATTTGATATTGTGAATGTTATACTGTGAACGGTCTTTGTGAAATCGATACTTCACTACCCCAGTATGGCCAAGCATGAGGAAATAATGTCAACTTCAGTAAACTATACCGCAGAGTATAGCGTATATTAACTAAACTTAATCTAACACAAGTTACTTCGGTCGAGGCAGGTCGTAGACTGGCTATGTTACATCGTTTTGACCAGAGCGTTGTGTTCTAATTCCAGACTCTCTGTGACATAGTATTATTTAAATATCCTCCATGTGATGTTAATTAGGGAGCCAACGTGGCTGCCATAGAATGTTGACGTGTCATGTACATTTATCATAATGCAGAATCCTCAATGTCCCAACTCTCTCAACACATGGCTCTGGTTTGGACCAGACTTCTGCTCGTCCTAAGGCTGCTGCCGTTGTCTTTTTGGAGATTCTCCCTGCATGTGGCCTTCTTCTCCACTGAGCCTTAGTCCCAGTATCAAATTACACCCTGTTCCCTGTATAGGGCCCTACTTATTCCCTGTATAGTGCACTACTTATTCCCTGTATAGTGCACTACTTATTCCCTATATGGTGCACTACTGCTGTATAGGCAATGGGATGACATTTGGGACTCAGACTAAAAGGCTGATTTACCCACTTGAAAACCTAGCATGAGTGGAGAGAGTTAGACTGCCCTGTAGTGTCTCTATGTCCCTTCTAGTTAATCTATCTCCACATACACAGTCAGACTAGTTAATCTAGATCTATATTCTGTCTCTGCTTTGTCTTTTCTAGTTAATCTAGCTCTATAATCTGTCTCAACTATGTCCTTTCTAGTTAATCTAGCTCTATATGCTGTCTCTAGTATGTCTCTTCTAGTTAATCTAACTCGAAATTCTCTCTACCTGTCCCTTCTAGTTAACATATGTCTATTATTTCTCTACTATGTCCTTTCTAGTTAATCTAGCTCTATATTCTGTCTCTACTATGTCCATTCTAGTTAATCTAGCTCTATATTATGTCTCTACTATGTCCATTCTAGTTAATCTAGCTCTATATTATGTCTCTACTATGTCCCTTCTAGCTCTATATTATATTTGTACTATGTCCATTCTAGTTAATCTAGCTCTGTATTATAGTTCTACTATGTCCATTCTAGTTAATCTAGCTCTATATTCCCGTCCTCTGTGTAAGAGTACTCTGCGGTCAGCTCTAATCTACAACTGGCTGATCAAACACTGCTCCTCTGTGTGTGTGTGTGAGTTTGTGTGAGTTTGTGTGTGTGTGATCAAACACTTGTGTACAGCAGAACGAGTCAGTCCCTCGGCAACGCCTGACCTTAACATTAACAGGCGCTATCTGTGGGCACCACACAGAAGTGTGTGTGTAGTGTTTGCACGTGTCAACATTTCTGTGTGTGTTTGAGTGCATGCGTGACAAACGTTGTGTGTGTGTGTGTGTGTGTGTGTGTGTGTGCGCGCATGCTGCCGCAGTGACTCGACTTTAAGTTCATCACCGCAGTATTTTTAGTTCAATTCCTCACACAATTTAGAATTTTAAAAAAACCAGCTTGGCAGTTTTCCAGTTTTAAAATCCTTTTTATTTTTTTGCAGACTCCCTGCTGGCAGCAGAACAGACTTAGAACACTGCAAGATGATGACAATTGCTCATTTTGGAGGGGAAAAAACGCATCGGAGGACAAATGAATGGTCCTAACCATTCTAGAATAGAATGGAGTCATTCTAGAAGACAATGGAGATATTCTGGAATGCAATGCAGACATTCTGGAAATAAAATGTGAATCTTCAGTGAAGCAGAGAACATCATATCAGGTGTTCCATTGAGCTGTCAGGAGATAGAATTTATATTTTAATGTGTAAACATAATAAAAAGTCATGAATATTGCTGTTATGTAGATAAATTGACAAAAGGCACGTTATGAGATGACTGTTGACTGTAGGTCCTGCTGTAATGTGTGTTTGTGTACACAGAGGGATGATTATCTGCACTGATGCATTCATTCAAATGAACACTGCTGAAGGTCAGCTGAGGTCGTCGCTTAATGGAGAGACACAGGTAGAGAAAAAGAGACATACAGAGAGAGAGACGCATAGAGACAAAGACAGACACTGACAGAGAGCAAGAGAGACAGAGGCAGAGAGAAAGAGACACACAGAGAGAGAGACGCATAGAGACAAAGATAGACACTGACAGAGAGCAAGAGAGACAGACAGAAAGGAGACATACAGAGAGAGACACACAGAGACAAAGATAGACACACAGAGACAAAGATAGACACTGACAGAGAGAAAGAGAGACAGAAGCAGAGACAAAGAGAGAGAGAGACAAAGAGAGAGAAACAGAGAGAGAGCGAGAGAGAGACAAAGAGGAGTGAAACAGAGAAAGAGAGACGCATAGAGACAAAGATAGACACTGACAGAGAGCAAGAGAGATGCATAGAGACAGGGATAGACACTGACAGAGAGCAAGAGAGATGCATAGAGACAGGGATAGACACTGACAGAGAGCAAGAGAGATGCATAGAGACAGGGATAGACACTGACAGAGAGCAAGAGAGATGCATAGAGACAGGGATAGACACTGACAGAGAGCAAGAGAGATGCATAGAGACAGGGATAGACACTGACAGAGAGCAAGAGAGATGCATAGAGACAGGGATAGACACTGACAGAGAGCAAGAGAGATGCATAGAGACAGGGATAGACACTGACAGAGAGCAAGAGAGATGCATAGAGACAGGGATAGACACTGACAGAGAGCAAGAGAGATGCATAGAGACAGGGATAGACACTGACAGAGAGCAAGAGAGATGCATAGAGACAGGGATAGACACTGACAGAGAGCAAGAGAGATGCATAGAGACAGGGATAGACACTGACAGAGAGCAAGAGAGATGCATAGAGACAGGGATAGACACTGACAGAGAGCAAGAGAGATGCATAGAGACAGGGATAGACACTGACAGAGAGCAAGAGAGATGCATAGAGACAGGGATAGACACTGACAGAGAGCAAGAGAGATGCATAGAGACAGGGATAGACACTGACAGAGAGCAAGAGAGATGCATAGAGACAGGGATAGACACTGACAGAGAGCAAGAGAGATGCATAGAGACAGGGATAGACACTGACAGAGAGCAAGAGAGATGCATAGAGACAGGGATAGACACTGACAGAGAGCAAGAGAGATGCATAGAGACAGGGATAGACACTGACAGAGAGCAAGAGAGATGCATAGAGACAGGGATAGACACTGACAGAGAGCAAGAGAGATGCATAGAGACAGGGATAGACACTGACAGAGAGCAAGAGAGATGCATAGAGACAGGGATAGACACTGACAGAGAGCAAGAGAGATGCATAGAGACAGGGATAGACACTGACAGAGAGCAAGAGAGATGCATAGAGACAGGGATAGACACTGACAGAGAGCAAGAGAGATGCATAGAGACAGGGATAGACACTGACAGAGAGCAAGAGAGATGCATAGAGACAGGGATAGACACTGACAGAGAGCAAGAGAGACAGAGACAGAAAAAAATAAGGGACACGACAGTGTTTATTTTTATTTTTATTTCACCTTTATTTAACCAGGTAGGCTAGTTGAGAACAAGTTCTCATTTACAACTGCAACCTGGCCAAGATAAAGCATAGCAGTGTGAACAGACAACACAGAGTTACACATGGAGTAAACAATTAACGAGTCAATAACACAGTAGAAAAAAAGGGGGAGTCTATATACATTGTGTGCAAAAGGCATGAGGAGGTAGGCGAATAATTACAATTTAGCAGATTAACACTGGAGTGATAAATGATCAGATGGTCATGTGCAGGTAGAGATACTGGTGTGCAAAAGAGCAGAAAAGTAAATAAATAAAAACAGTATGGGGATGAGGTAGGTAAATTGGGTGGGCTATTTACCGATGGACTATGTACAGCTGCAGCGATCGGTTAGCTGCTCAGATAGCAGATGTTTAAAGTTGGTGAGGGAGATAAAAGTCTCCAACTTCAGCAATTTTTGCAATTCGTTCCAGTCACAGGCAGCAGAGAACTGGAAGGAAAGGCGGCCAAATGAGGTGTTGGCTTTAGGGATGATCAGTGAGATACACCTGCTGGAGCGCATGCTACGGGTGGGTGTTGCCATCGTGACCAGTGAACTGAGATAAGGCGGAGCTTTACCTAGCATGGACTTGTAGATGACCTGGAGCCAGTGGGTCTGGCGACGAATATGTAGCGAGGACCAGCCGACTAGAGCATACAAGTCGCAGTGGTGGGTGGTATAAGGTGCTTTAGTAACAACACGGATGGCACTGTGATAAACTGCATCCAGTTTATTGAGTAGAGTATTGGAAGCAATTTTGTAGATGACATCGCCGAAGTCGAGGATCGGTAGGATAGTCAGTTTTACTAGGGTAAGTTTGGCGGCGTGAGTGAAGGAGGCTTTGTTGCAAAATAGAAAGCCGACTCTAGATTTGATTTTAGATTGGAGATGTTTGATATGAGTCTGGAAGGAGAGTTTACAGTCTAGCCAGACACCTAGGTACTTATAGATGTCCACATATTCTAGGTCGGAACCATCCAGGGTGGTGATGCTGGTCAGGCGTGCGGGTGCAGGCAGCGAACGGTTGAAAAGCATGCATTTGGTTTTACTAAGGTTTAAGAGCAGTTGGAGGCCACAGAAGGAGTGTTGTATGGCATTGAAGCTCGTTTGGAGGTTAAATAGCACAGTGTCCAAGGAAGGTCCAGAAGTATACAGAATGGTGTCGTCTGCGTAGAGGTGGATCAGGGAATCGCCCGCAGCAAGAGCAACATCATTGATATATACAGAGAAAAGAGTGTGCAAGGGACACTCTTGAATAAGCGACACGACAGTGTACAGGATGGCAACTCCAAGAGACGGTTAATTAACATTCCATAATGTTAATCATTTAAACCCACACACCCTGTGCATCACCTTCTGCCGTCTATCCAACACACACCCTGTGCATCACCTTCTGCCGTCTATCCAACACACACCCTGTGCATCACCTTCTGCCGTCTATCCAACACACACCCTGTGCATCACCTTCTGCTGTCTATCCAACACACACCCTGTGCATCACCTTCTGCCGTCTATCCAACACACACCCTGTGCATAACCTTTTGCCGTCTAGCCAACACACACCCTGTGCAGAACCTTCTGCCGTCTATCCAACACACACCCTGTGCATAACCTTCTGCCGTCTATCCAACACACACCCTGTGCAGAACCTTCTGCCGTCTATCCAACACACACCCTGTGCAGAACCTTCTGCCGTCTATCCAACACACACCCTGTGCAGAACCTTCTGCCGTCTATCCAACACACACCCTGTGTATAACCTTCTGCCGTCTATTCAACACACACCCTGTGCATAACCTTCTGCAGTCTATCCGACACAACAGTAATCTTGAGACTTTTCTCAAGGTCAAGTTTTTGCAGTGAGCCAATGGGGTAACCTAGGTAACCACAGGATGTTGTTTCCTCACAGGCGGTTGGACCCGCAACGTTCTATCTAATACCGACTGGGACTATAGACCAATGACTGTTCATCTAGGTAAGGGGTGGGGTCTAGACCATCCTATCAGCCAATCAGGGCTGTATGTAAATATCTTCAAATGTGTTTCCTAACATTTCAAGGGCCAAGGGAGGCTGAGGGGAATAAATGATAACAAATACATGTTGAAGTTGTTTTCATTAAATATTAGAGATACAATGAGGATTTTAAAAGAAAATGACAGACTGCATGGGGCTTTAACATTGACCATTCGCCTGTGTATACCAATGACTTGCAGTATACGACTGGAAAAACGTACCACAACAAGATGGATACCAGAAGACTTCTGAGTCGGACAGCACTTTGCAGTATCTTCACTACCTCCTAAATAACACCCTGTCCAGGCCGGCGTCTCAAATGACACACTTTGTTTTCTATTTAATGCCCTACTGTTGTAGAAGCAGTGCACTAAATAGGAGGTCAGGGGCCATTTGGGATACAGGCCAAGGTCTCTACGTTGTCCACACCAGAAACGCATCACTCAGCTTTATGTCCGTATCATGACACGTTAATAGGTAGTGGGGCACACAGTAAATATAGGGCCCCTGTCGATATCCCTCCGCCGCGTGAAGTAACTCACAGTGTTCTGGGCCTGTGATTCACACAGTTTGTGCTGAGAGATAAAAGGACTTTGAGCTAGATCTTCTCCACATGACGGTGGAGTTGATGTGAACGGAATTAAATCATGAACCTGAGTTGACCTCTAGTGTGGATGAAGTGTCATTAATTAATAAGGCCCGAGGGGGTGTGGCATATGGTCAATATACCACGGCTAAGGGCTGTTCTTAGACACAACACAACGCAGAGTGCCTGGATACAGCCCTTAGCCCTGCTACATTGGCCATATACCACAAACCCCCGAGGTAAACTGGTTACCAATACGGTCTGATATACCACAGCTGTCAGCCAATCAGCATTCAGGGCTCGACCCACCCAGTTTAGAGACCAGAAGAGCAGGAAGGTTTACTACTGTAAAGCTGACGATACACTGAGTTTATGTACTGGACACAAGATACACATACACTATAACACTCCTACTGCAGACAGCAATGGGCGACACACACACACACACACACACACACACACACACACACACACACACACACACACACACACACACACACCAGACTCACTGTCCCGGTGTCCATTAAAGTCAGAGTGCATTTGGCCTCACCTCTGCTAGGAAACATAGAGACCATCTGAGTGGAAGTGTGTGTGTGTGTGTGTGCATATTGAGTGTCTCATGTGTGGCTTTAAGCAGTATTTGGGTGGTAGGTAATGTTACAGTGTCTACAGAGAGAGTAGTGTACCAGTCTCTGGGTGGTAGGTAATGTTATAGTGTCTACAGAGAGAGTAGTGTACCAGTCTCTGGGTGGTAGGTAATGTTATAGTGTCTACAGAGAGAGTAGTGTACCAGTCTCTGGGTGGTAGGTAATGTTATAGTGTCTACAGAGAGAGTAGTGTACCAGTCTCTGGGTGGTAGGTAATGTTATAGTGTCTACAGAGAGAGTAGTGTACCAGTCTCTGGGTGGTAGGTAATGTTATAGTGTCTACAGAGAGAGTAGTGTACCAGTCTCTGGGTGGTAGGTAATGTTATAGTGTCTAAGAGAGAGACCAGTCTCTGGTGTACCAGTCTCTGGGTGGTAGGTAATGTTATAGTGTCTACAGAGAGAGTAGTGTACCAGTCTCTGGGTGGTAGGTAATGTTATAGTGTCTACAGAGAGAGTAGTGTACCAGTCTCTGGGTGGTAGGTAATGTTATAGTGTCTACAGAGAGAGTAGTAGTGTACCAGTCTCTGGGTGGTAGGTAATGTTATAGTGTCTACAGAGAGAGTAGTGTACCAGTCTCTGGGTGGTAGGTAATGTTATAGTGTCTACAGAGAGAGTAGTGTACCAGTCTCTGGGTGGTAGGTAATGTTATAGTGTCTACAGAGAGAGTAGTGTACCAGTCTCTGGGTGGTAGGTAATGTTATAGTGTCTACAGAGAGAGTAGTGTACCAGTCTCTGGGTGGTAGGTAATGTTATAGTGTCTAGAGAGAGTAGTGTCTACTAGAGAGAGTAGTGTACCAGTCTCTGGGTGGTAGGTAATGTTATAGTGTCTACAGAGAGAGTAGTGTACCAGTCTCTGGGTGGTAGGTAATGTTATAGTGTCTACAGAGAGAGTGTACCAGTCTCTGGGTGGTAGGTAATGTTATAGTGTCCAGTCTCTGGGTGGTAGGTAATGTTATAGTGTCTACAGAGAGAGTAGTGTACCAGTCTCTGGGTGGTAGGTAATGTTATAGTGTCTACAGAGAGAGTAGTGTACCAGTCTCTGGGTGGTAGGTAATGTTATAGTGTCTACAGAGAGAGTAGTGTACCAGTCTCTGGGTGGTAGGTAATGTTATAGTGTCTACAGAGAGAGTAGTGTACCAGTCTCTGGGTGGTAGGTAATGTTATAGTGTCTACAGAGAGAGTAGTGTACCAGTCTCTGGGTGGTAGGTAATGTTATAGTGTCTACAGAGAGAGTAGTGTACCAGTCTCTGGGTGGTAGGTAATGTTATAGTGTCTACAGAGAGAGTAGTGTACCAGTCTCTGGGTGGTAGGTAATGTTATAGTGTCTACAGAGAGAGTAGTGTACCAGTCTCTGGGTGGTAGGTAATGTTATAGTGTCTACAGAGAGAGTAGTGTACCAGTCTCTGGGTGGTAGGTAATGTTATAGTGTCTACAGAGAGAGTAGTGTACCAGTCTCTGGGTGGTAGGTAATGTTATAGTGTCTACAGAGAGAGTAGTGTACCAGTCTCTGGGTGGTAGGTAATGTTATAGTGTCTACAGAGAGAGTAGTGTACCAGTCTCTGGGTGGTAGGTAATGTTATAGTGTCTACAGAGAGAGTAGTCTCTGGGTGGTAGGTAATGTTAGTGTCTGGGTGGTAGGGGTAATGTTATAGTGTCTACAGAGAGAGTAGTGTACCAGTCTCTGGGTGGTAGGTAATGTTATAGTGTCTACAGAGAATGTTAGTAGTGTACCAGTCTCTGGGTGGTAGGTAATGTTATAGTGTCTACAGAGAGAGTAGTGTACCAGTCTCTGGGTGGTAGGTAATGTTATAGTGTCTACAGAGAGAGTAGTGTACCAGTCTCTGGGTGGTAGGTAATGTTATAGTGTCTACAGAGAGAGTAGTGTACCAGTCTCTGGGTGGTAGGTAATGTTATAGTGTCTACAGAGAGAGTAGTGTACCAGTCTCTGGGTGGTAGGTAATGTTATAGTGTCTACAGAGAGAGTAGTGTACCAGTCTCTGGGTGGTAGGTAATGTTATAGTGTCTACAGAGAGAGTAGTGTACCAGTCTCTGGGTGGTAGGTAATGTTATAGTGTCTACAGAGAGAGTAGTGTACCAGTCTCTGGGTGGTAGGTAATGTTATAGTGTCTACAGAGAGAGTAGTGTACCAGTCTCTGGGTGGTAGGTAATGTTATAGTGTCTACAGAGAGAGTAGTGTACCAGTCTCTGGGTGGTAGGTAATGTTATAGTGTCTACAGAGAGAGTAGTGTACCAGTCTCTGGGTGGTAGGTAATGTTATAGTGTCTACAGAGAGAGTAGTGTACCAGTCTCTGGGTGGTAGGTAATGTTATAGTGTCTACAGAGAGAGTAGTGTACCAGTCTCTGGGTGGTAGGTAATGTTATAGTGTCTACAGAGAGAGTAGTGTACCAGTCTCTCTGGGTGGTAGGTAATGTTATAGTGTCTACAGAGAGAGTAGTGTACCAGTCTCTGGGTGGTAGGTAATGTTATAGTGTCTACAGAGAGAGTAGTGTACCAGTCTCTGGGTGGTAGGTAATGTTATAGTGTCTACAGAGAGAGTAGTGTACCAGTCTCTGGGTGGTAGGTAATGTTATAGTGTCTACAGAGAGAGTAGTGTACCAGTCTCTGGGTGGTAGGTAATGTTATAGTGTCTACAGAGAGAGTAGTGTACCAGTCTCTGGGTGGTAGGTAATGTTATAGTGTCTACAGAGAGAGTAGTGTACCAGTCTCTGGGTGGTAGGTAATGTTATAGTGTCTACAGAGAGAGTAGTGTACCAGTCTCTGGGTGGTAGGTAATGTTATAGTGTCTACAGAGAGAGTAGTGTACCAGTCTCTGGGTGGTAGGTAATGTTATAGTGTCTACAGAGAGAGTCTGTACCAGTCTCTGGGTGGTAGGTAATGTTATAGTGTCTACAGAGAGAGTAGTGTACCAGTCTCTGGGTGGTAGGTAATGTTATAGTGTCTACAGAGAGAGTAGTGTACCAGTCTCTGGGTGGTAGGTAATGTTATAGTGTCTACAGAGAGAGTAGTGTACCAGTCTCTGGGTGGTAGGTAATGTTATAGTGTCTACAGAGAGAGTAGTGTACCAGTCTCTGGGTGGTAGGTAATGTTATAGTGTCTACAGAGAGAGTAGTGTACCAGTCTCTGGGTGGTAGGTAATGTTATAGTGTCTACAGAGAGAGTAGTGTACCAGTCTCTGGGTGGTAGGTAATGTTATAGTGTCTACAGAGAGAGTAGTGTACCAGTCTCTGGGTGGTAGGTAATGTTATAGTGTCTACAGAGAGAGTAGTGTACCAGTCTCTGGGTGGTAGGTAATGTGTGTCTAGGTAATGTTATAGTGTCTCTACAGAGAGAGTAGTGTACCAGTCTCTGGGTGGTAGGTAATGTTATAGTGTCTACAGAGAGAGTAGTGTACCAGTCTCTGGGTGGTAGGTAATGTTATAGTGTCTACAGAGAGAGTGTGTACCAGTCTCTGGGTGGTAGTCTCTGGTCTCTGGGTGGTAGGTAATGTTATAGTGTCTACAGAGAGAGTAGTGTACCAGTCTCTGGGTGGTAGGTAATGTTATAGTGTCTACAGAGAGTAGTGTACCAGTCTCTGGGTGGTAGGTAATGTTATAGTGTCTACAGAGAGAGTAGTGTAGGTAATGTTAGTCTCTGGGTGGTAGGTAATGTTATAGTGTCTACAGAGAGTCTCTGTAGTGTACCAGTCTCTGGGTGGTAGGTAATGTTATAGTGTCTACAGAGAGAGTAGTGTACCAGTCTCTGGGTGGTAGGTAATGTTATAGTGTCTACAGAGAGAGTGTGTACCAGTCTCTGGGTGGTAGGTAATGTTATAGTGTCTACAGAGAGAGTAGTGTACCAGTCTCTGGGTGGTAGGTAATGTTATAGTGTCTACAGAGAGAGTAGTGTACCAGTCTCTGGGTGGTAGGTAATGTTATAGTGTCTACAGAGAGAGTAGTGTACCAGTCTCTGGGTGGTAGGTAATGTTATAGTGTCTACAGAGAGTAGTGTACCAGTCTCTGGGTGGTAGGTAATGTTATAGTGTCTACAGAGAGAGTAGTGTACCAGTCTCTGGGTGGTAGGTAATGTTATAGTGTCTACAGAGAGAGTAGTGTACCAGTCTCTGGGTGGTAGGTAATGTTATAGTGTCTACAGAGAGAGTAGTGTACCAGTCTCTGGGTGGTAGGTAATGTTATAGTGTCTACAGAGAGAGTAGTGTACCAGTCTCTGGGTGGTAGGTAATGTTATAGTGTCTACAGAGAGAGTAGTGTACCAGTCTCTGGGTGGTAGGTAATGTTATAGTGTCTACAGAGAGAGTAGTGTACCAGTCTCTGGGTGGTAGGTAATGTTATAGTGTCTACAGAGAGAGTAGTGTACCAGTCTCTGGGTGGTAGGTAATGTTATAGTGTCTACAGAGAGAGTAGTGTACCAGTCTCTGGGTGGTAGGTAATGTTATAGTGTCTACAGAGAGAGTAGTGTACCAGTCTCTGGGTGGTAGGTAATGTTATAGTGTCTACAGAGAGAGTAGTGTACCAGTCTCTGGGTGGTAGGTAATGTTATAGTGTCTACAGAGAGAGTAGTGTACCAGTCTCTGGGTGGTAGGTAATGTTATAGTGTCTACAGAGAGAGTAGTGTACCAGTCTCTGGGTGGTAGGTAATGTTATAGTGTCTACAGAGAGAGTAGTGTACCAGTCTCTGGGTGGTAGGTAATGTTATAGTGTCTACAGAGAGTAGTGTACCAGTCTCTGGGTGGTAGGTAATGTTATAGTGTCTACAGAGAGAGTAGTGTACCAGTCTCTGGGTGGTAGGTAATGTTATAGTGTCTACAGAGAGAGTAGTGTACCAGTCTCTGGGTGGTAGGTAATGTTATAGTGTCTACAGAGAGAGTCTCTGGGTGGTAGTGTTATAGTGTCTACAGTCTCTGGGTGGTAGGTAATGTTATAGTGTCTACAGAGAGAGTAGTGTACCAGTCTCTGGGTGGTAGGTAATGTTATAGTGTCTACAGAGAGAGTAGTGTACCAGTCTCTGGGTGGTAGGTAATGTTATAGTGTCTACAGAGAGTAGTGTACCAGTCTCTGGGTGGTAGGTAATGTTATAGTGTCTACAGAGAGAGTAGTGTACCAGTCTCTGGGTGGTAGGTAATGTTATAGTGTCTACAGAGAGAGTAGTGTACCAGTCTCTGGGTGGTAGGTAATGTTATAGTGTCTACAGAGAGAGTAGTGTACCAGTCTCTGGGTGGTAGGTAATGTTATAGTGTCTACAGAGAGAGTAGTGTACCAGTCTCTGGGTGGTAGGTAATGTTATAGTGTCTACAGAGAGAGTAGTGTACCAGTCTCTGGGTGGTAGGTAATGTTATAGTGTCTACAGAGAGAGTAGTGTACCAGTCTCTGGGTGGTAGGTAATGTTATAGTGTCTACAGAGAGAGTGTCTCTGGGTGGTAGGTAATGTTATAGTGTCTACAGAGAGAGTAGTGTACCAGTCTCTGGGTGGTAGGTAATGTTATAGTGTCTACAGAGAGAGTAGTGTACCAGTCTCTGGGTGGTAGGTAATGTTATAGTGTCTACAGAGAGAGTAGTGTATCTCTGTGTAATGTTATAGTGTCTACAGAGAGAGTAGTGTACCAGTCTCTGGGTGGTAGGTAATGTTATAGTGTCTACAGAGAGTAGTGTACCAGTCTCTGGGTGGTAGGTAATGTTATAGTGTCTACAGAGAGAGTGTGTACCAGTCTCTGGGTGGTAGGTAATGTTATAGTGTCTACAGAGAGAGTAGTGTACCAGTCTCTGGGTGGTAGGTAATGTTATAGTGTCTACAGAGAGTAGTGTACCAGTCTCTGGGTGGTAGGTAATGTTATAGTGTCTACAGAGAGAGTAGTGTACCAGTCTCTGGGTGGTAGGTAATGTTATAGTGTCTACAGAGAGAGTAGTGTACCAGTCTCTGGGTGGTAGGTAATGTTATAGTGTCTACAGAGAGAGTAGTTATAATGCAGTTTTTTGACCCACTAACTCAAATATGATACAGGCATTGAGTCTAGATAAGAACTGTTGTCACACACACACACACACACACACACACACACACACACACACACACACACACACACACACACACACACACTGAACTTTCCAAAATATGCCTCAGTACTCAGAAGGTTTAGGGAACTGTTAAAAGAGCCTCCAAGAGGAGACAGCCATGTGAACCGTTGATCCAGAAGAGTTGATGACAGAAGGTTGACAGACCAATCA
>NW_024609620.1:192500-195000 GCF_018296145.1 Oncorhynchus tshawytscha | reverse complement strand
CAGCCAGGGAGAGGGCGGTTCTACCTCCTATGAGAGGCACAGCCAGAGAGGTGGGCGGTTCTACCTACCTATGAGAGGCACAGCCAGAGAGATGGGCGGTTCTACCTACCTATGAGAGACACAGCCAGGGAGATGGGCGGTTCTACCTACCTATGAGAGGCACAGCCAGAGAGATGGGCGGTTCTACCTACCTATGAGAGGCACAGCCAGAGAGGTGGGCGGTACTATCTTAGAGATGAGCAGCAGGAAGACAGTGAGGGCCAGCAGGACAGAGATACACAGGGTCATCTTCTCCCCACAGTCAGAGGGCAGGTAGAAGACCAGGATGGCCAGAGAGGTGATGAGGACACAGGGGATGATCAGGTTGATGGTGTAGAACAGTGGCTTCCTCTTGATGACAAAGTCGTAGGTGATGTCCAGGTAAGTGATGTCGTCGGGGTCTTCGTTCTTGCGGGCGGGCAGCGACACGATGTCCCACTCGCCGCTCGGCGTGAAGTCGTCCCGGCTGGCGAAGTCGCTGGTGAGGATGAGGTCGACTTCGGTGTGGTCGTAGGTCCACGAGCGGAACTTGAGCGTGCAGTTCTAGATGGATAGATAGATCAGACAACAGCAGTGACATCAGACAACCAGACAGCATCAGTCAGACAGCATCACATCAGACAGCATCAGTCAGACAGCATCACATCAGACAGCATCAGTCAGACAGCATCAGTCAGACAGCATCACATCAGACAGCATCACATCAGACAGCATCAGTCAGACAGCATCACATCAGCCAGCAGCAGTCAGACAGCAGCAGTCAGACAGCATCACATCAGCCAGCATCAGTCAGACAGCAGCAGTCAGACAGCATCACATCAGCCAGCATCAGTCAGACAGCAGCAGTCAGACAGCATCAGTCAGACAGCATCAGTCAGACAGCAGCAGTCAGACAGCATCAGTCAGAGACAGCAGCAGTCAGACAGCAGCAGTCAGACAGCAGCAGTCAGACAGCATCAGTCAGACAGCATCAGTCAGACAGCATCAGTCAGACAGCAGCAGTCAGACAGCATCAGTCAGACAGCAGCAGTCAGACAGCATCAGTCAGACAGCAGCAGTCAGACAGCATCAGTCAGACAGCAGCAGTCAGACAGCATCAGTCAGACAGCAGCAGTCAGACAGCAGC
Source organism: Oncorhynchus tshawytscha (assembly GCF_018296145.1). Classification (NCBI taxonomy): domain Eukaryota; kingdom Metazoa; phylum Chordata; class Actinopteri; order Salmoniformes; family Salmonidae; genus Oncorhynchus; species Oncorhynchus tshawytscha. The sequence continues at coordinate 193,835 of NW_024609620.1, read as the reverse complement.
AGTCAGACAGCAGCAGTCAGACAGCAGCAGTCAGACCAGTGGGATATTCCAGTAAACAGGATTGTTAAAGCAGACAGATAACTTTAATAAACAGCTACATGTAACTTTTCTATTTGATTAAGAACACTGGATTTCTATATTGGTTGTTGTTGTCGAGTCAATTATACCATGACAATTATACCATGACAATTATACCATGTCAATTATACCATGTCAATTATACCATGTCAATTATACCATGATAATTATACCATGTCAATTATACCATGTCAATTATACCATGACAATTATACCATGACAATTATACCATGACAATTATACCATGTCAATTATACCATGTCAATTATACCATGTCAATTATACCATGACAATTATACCATGACAATTATACCATGACAATTATACCATGTCAATTATACCATGATAATTATACCATGACAATTATACCATGTCAATTATACCATGACAATTATACCATGACAATTATAACATGACAATTATAACATGACAATTATAACATGACAATTATACCATGACAATTATACCATGACAATTATACCATGACAATTATAACATGACAATTTTAAGTCTATATTTCTCAAAAGGACAGTTAGCTGTCTCTCATTGGTCCAGCCTTCTGTAACAGCCCCCAGAAGCACAGATCAAAAGGACAGTTAACTGTCTCTCATTGGTCCAGCCTTCTGTAACAGCCCCCAGAAGCACAGATCAAAAGGACAGTCAGCTGTCTCTCATTGGTCCAGCCTTCTGTAACAGCCCCCAGAAGCACAGATCAAAAGGACAGTTAACTGTCTCTCATTGGTCCACTTCTGCAACAGCCCCCAGAAGCACAGATCAAAAGGACAGTTAGCTGTCTCTCATTGGTCCAGCCTTCTGTAACAGCCCCCAGAAGCACAGATCAAAAGGACAGTCAGCTGTCTCTCATTGGTCCAGCCTTCTTTAACTAGTGACTCCCCATCCCGCGTGCGGGAGCGTAATCATCGACCGACACTAATTAGCATAACGCAACGGACATAAATATTCCTAGAAAATCTTCCTATTCATGAAAATCACAAGTGAAATATATTGAGACACAGCTTAGCCTTTTGTTAATCACCCTGTCAAGACAGCATCAACAACAACCATATTACAACAACACCAACAGTTACCTGCTGGTCGAAGGGGAAGTGCTGGACCTCGATGGCGCAGGCTGATTTGTAGATGGCAGGTGGGAGCCAGAAGATGTCTCCTGTGTTGGACACCACGGCGTTGCAATAGAAGGAGACCTCGTACACCCCGTCTGCACTGCAGGGGAGAGAGTCCACATCAATGTTACAC
>NW_024609620.1:0-187500 GCF_018296145.1 Oncorhynchus tshawytscha | reverse complement strand
ACACAGAAGAGACAGAGACAGACAGAGACAGAAAAGAGAGACAGACAGAGAAAGAGAGAGACAGACAGAAAGAGAGAGACAGAGACACAGAAAGAGAGAGACAGACAGACAGAGAGAGACAGAGACACAGAAAGAGAGAGACAGACACAGAAAGAGAGAGACAGACACAGAAAGAGAGAGACAGAGACAGAGAAAGAGAGAGACAGACAGACAGAGAGAGACAGAGACACAGAAAGAGAGAGACAGACACAGAAAGAGAGAGACAGAGACACAGAAAGAGAGAGACAGACACACAGAAAGAGAGAGACAGAAAGACGACAGAAAGATGACTGAAAGACAGAGACATTGACTACCATTGCCTTTTTCTGCTCCAATGTAACCATGAATGGTCTCTCTCTCTCCTCACGGCTGTGCTACTCCCCCAATACATTGCTCTGACACACTCCTAGCTTCTGTCATGATCTCCCCCCAGTAGCTGACTGAGAATCAGGGTGTGTAGTGATGTGGCAACGTGAACCGCGAGGTTGCTGCCCGACTAGTTAAAGGCCTAGTTTCAAACCCTATTCCCTTGGTTCCCCTGGGCCTTGGTCATAACTAGGGCACTATATAGGGTGACATTTGAGACACAGACACAGCTGGAGGGGAGGAATCTCACATACACTAACTTTTAGTCCACGCATCACTTTTCCTCTTCTGCACTCTACTGTAACAGCCCAGAGACAAAGCAGTTGTAGAGCTGATGTCATTACAACCAGCATTACCCGCAGGGAGAAACCTACCTGTACCCTACTGTAAGTTAACTCAACTGCTGTTCAGTTCAGCTAGGCTACCAAAGGTTTCTGTGTGTTCAAGGTTATGAAGGCCGTAGTCAAGGTTTCCGTGTGTTCAAGGTTATGAAGGCCCTAGTCAAGGTTTCCGTGTGTTCAAGGTTATGAAGGCCCTAGTTAAGGTTTCCGTGTGTTCAAGGTTATGAAGGCCCTAGTTAAGGTTTCCGTGTGTTCAAGGTTATGAAGGCCCTAGTCAAGGTTTCCGTGTGTTCAAGGTTATGAAGGCCCTAGTTAAGGTTTCTGTGTGTTCAAGGTTATGAAGGCCCTAGTCAAGGTTTCTGTGTGTTCAAGGTTATGAAGGCCCTAGTTAAGGTTTCTGTGTGTTCAAGGTTATGAAGGCCCTAGTCAAGGTTTCTGTGTGTTCAAGGTTGTGAAGGCCCTAGTTAAGGTTTCTGTGTGTTCAAGGTTGTGAAGGCCCCAGTTAAGGTTTCTGTGTGTTCAAGGTTGTGAAGGCCCTAGTCAAGTTGAGTATTGTATCAAGTTAGCAAGTAGACTTTTTTTATAGACACAATAGGATATATTCAAAAGGGTTTTGGTCAGATGCAGTGCACTACATAGGGAATAGGGTTCTGGTCAGATGCAGTGCACTACATAGGGAATAGGGTTCTGGTCAGATGCAGTGCACTACATAGGGAATAGGGTTCTGGTCAGATGTAGTGCACTACATAGGGAATAGGGTTTTGGTCAGATGCAGTGCACTACATAGGGAATAGGGTTCTGGTCAGATGCAGTGCACTACATAGGGAATAGGGTTCTGGTCAGATGCAGTGCACTACATAGGGAATAGGGTTCTGGTCAGAAGTCGTGCACTACATAGGGAATAGGGTTCTAGTCAGATGTAGTGCACTACATAGGGAATAGGGTTCTGGTCAGAAGTCGTGCACTACATAGGGAATAGGGTTCTAGTCAGATGTAGTGCACTACATAGGGAATATGGCCCTGGTCAGTAGTCCACTATCTGGGAATAGAGTTCCATTTGGAACAAAGACACTGTGCACAAGCAAGATAGTACTCAGCCCTCTGATAGGTGGAGTGAATGACTGATATTAGCATCCACTTCACTCTATAGTTGTGTGTATGATGTATACTGCAGCTGGCTGTTCTATACCGCAGAACAGTCACTGTGCATGTGTTTTCAAAAAAGCTCTTTGCTCTCCCTGTGAATAGGATATTAGCACAATATCAGAGAGAGAGAGAGAGAGAGACAGACAGACAGACAGGCAGAGAGAGAGAGAGACAGACAGACAGACAGAGACAGAGAGACAGACAGAGAGAGAGAGAGAGAGAGAGCGACAGAGAGAGAGAGAGAGAGACAGACAGAGCGAACAGAGAGAGAGACAGACAGAGCGAACAGAGAGAGAGCAGACAGAGAGAGAGACAGAAAGACAGATATATATAGAGAGAGACAGAGAGAAAGATATATATATATATATATATATATATATATATAATATATATAGAGAGAGAGAAAGAGACAGAGAGACAGAAAGAGACAGAGAGACAGAGAGACAGACAGAGAGACAGAGAAAGAGACAGAGAAAGAGACACAGAGACAGAAAGAGACAGAGAGACAGAGAGACAGAGAAAGAGACAGAGAAAGAGAGAGAGACAGAGAAAGAGACAGAGAGACAGAAAGAGACAGAGAAGAGAGACAGAGAAAGAGACAGAGAAAGAGACAGAGAAAGAGACAGAGAAAGAGACAGAGAAAGAGACAGAGAGACAGAAAGAGACAGAGAGACAGAGAAAGAGACAGAGAAAGAGACAGAGAGACAGAAAGAGACAGAGAAAGAGAGACAGAGAAAGAGACAGAGAAAGAGACAGAGAAAGAGACACAGAGACAGAAAGAGACAGAGAGACAGAAAGAGACAGAGAGAAGAGACAGAGACAAGAGACAGAGACAGAAAAGAGACAGAGAAAGAGACACAGAGACAGAAAGAGACAGAGAAAGAGACAGAGAAAGAGACAGAGAAAGAGACAGAGAAAGAGACACAGAGAATGATGGAATGATCTGTCTAAAGTGAGTAGCTGCAGCATGATGAAAACATCTGTTAAATGTCATTGAATGATAGAGTGATGGCACACATATGGAGAAGATCCTTCAGAGTACAACACACACACACACACACACATCAGAGGAGAGTGAATCAGTTGAACCTCTACCATGCTGTCTTTTCTCATGTGTCATGTATTTACCGTATATCTGAAGAAACACGGTTCTTTCACATGTTATCAGCTGGGATAAAGGGACATTTAAAGAAGATCATTTTAAGATGGAGGATAAAACTCTCTTTGTGCATGTTGATCATTTTGTGGAGATGGAACCAGTTCAATGTTAACAACCTGTTTGGGACTGGGGGGGCAGCATTTTCACGTTCGGATGAAAAGCGTGCCCAGAGTAAACTGCCTGCTACTCAGGCCCAGATGCTAATATATGCATATTATTAGTAGTATTGGATAGAAAACACTCTGAAGTTTCTAAAACTGTTTGAATGATGTCTGTGAGTATAATATAACTCATATGGCAGGCGAAAACCTGAGAAAAATCCAACCAGGAAGTGGGAAATCTGAGGTTTGTAGTTTTTCAAGGCATTGCCTATCGAATATACAGTATCTATGGGGTCATATTGCACTTCCTAAGGCTTCCACTAGATGTCAACAGTCTTAAGAACCTTGTTTGAGGCTTTTACTGTGAAGTGGGGGCGAATGAGAGGGGATTGAGTAAGGTCTCTCCCAGAGTGCCATGAGCTGACCACACGCGTTCCATTGCAATTCTAAAGACAAAAGGAATTATCCGGTTGGAGCATTATTGAAGATTTTTGTTAAAAACTTCCTGAAGATTGATTCTATACATCGTTTGACATGTTTCTACGGACTGTAATATAACTTTTTGACTTTTCGTATCTCAACATTACTGACCATAAAGCGCCAATGTAAAGTGAGATTTTTGGACATAAATATGAACTTTATCGAACAAAACATACATGTATTGTGTAACATGAAGTCCTATGAGTGTCATCTGATGAAGATTATCAAAGGTTAGTGATTCATTTTATCTCTATTTCTGCTTTTTGTGACTACTCTCTTTGGCTGGAAAATGGCTGTATGTTGTTTTTGTGACTAGGCTCTGACCTAACATAATCATATGGTGTGATTTCGCTGTAAATAATTGTTTAATTTGGCGCTCTGCCTATTCAGCGGATGTTGTCGAGGGGCGGAACCCCTAGCCCTAACACGTTTTTAAGGTACCACTGTCTTCATGACTCTTTATTCGGTGTCCCAACTGATGGTAATGCTTTAACTCAACAAACATTGTGTGTGTGTGTGTGTGTGTGTGTGTGTGTGTGTGTGTGTGTGTGTGTGTGTGTGTGTGTGTGTGTGTGTGTGTGTGTGTGTGTGTGTGTAGCTCACCAGACAAAGCGTTAGCGGTGGAGGAGAGGTAGAACATATCCTGGTGTAAATTATTAAGAGAGAGGCCATCTGGAATGGCTTCCTTTAAGAGCTAGTCTCTCCAGCCTGAACACACACACACACTTGCACCCACAGCTACACACTCACAACCACAATTACACACTATCACTCTCTTTCTCAAACAAACAGAAAGGCCTCTTTTATCAGTGTGATTGTCTCCTTTATCAGTGTGATTGTCTCAGGTCTCCTTCATCAGTGTGATTGTCTCAGGTCTCCTTTATCAGTGTGATTGTCTCGGGTCCTTTATCAGTGTGATTGTCTCAGGTCTCCTTTATCAGTGTGATTGTCTCCTTTATCAGTGTGATTGTCTCAGGTCTCCTTTATCAGTGTGATTGTCTCCTTTATCAGTGTGATTGTCTCAGGTCTCCTTTATCAGTGTGATTGTCTCCTTTATCAGTGTGATTGTCTCCTTTATCAGTGTGATTGTCTCAGGTCTCCTTTATCAGTGTGATTGTCTCCTTTATCAGTGTGATTGTCTCCTTTATCAGTGTGATTGTCTCCTTTATCAGTGTGATTGTCTCAGGTCTCCTTTATCAGTGTGATTGTCTCCTTTATCAGTGTGATTGTCTCCTTTATCAGTGTGATATTCTCCTTTATCAGTGTGATTGTCTCAGGTCTCCTTTATCAGTGTGATTGTCTCAGGTCTCCTTTATCAGTGTGATTGTCTCAGGTCTCCTTCATCAGTGTGATTGACACCCATACAGCATCCTCATCACCTCTGGGTTACACTTTATCTGAACCTGGAGCCTTCATAAAGTCTACATAACACTGTCATAACCCTCCATAACACAGTCATAACCCATAACACTGTCATAACCCTTCATAACACTGTCATAACCCTCCATAACACTGTCATAAGTGTTTTTTGTTTCAGCCCAGCACTAACACACCTGATTCAACGACTCAATCTAACCATCAAGCCCTGGAATAGTGGAATCGGGGGTATTAGTGCTGGGATGGAACAAATATGTGCAATCCAAAGGGAAGCTGAGGAATGCTGGCCTTCATTAATGTTAACGGTAAGGGAAATAAAAGCAGACTGAGGCGCCCATGAGAAAGAACTGTCACACACACACACCGATTGGGATGGAACTGTTGGCAGAGTGACACAACTCTCTTGTTACCGCCTGATGAGAACGGCATCCTGGGTAAATCACTAATGCTCAGCTGTCATTGGTCTGCACAGTCTGTTTGTGTGTGTGTGTGTTTCTGTGTGTGTGTGTGTGCACCTGTATTTGTATGTGTGTGTGTGCTTTTGTGTGTGTTTCTCTGTGTGTGTGTGTGTTTCTGTGTGTGTGTGTGTGTGTGTGTGTTTCTGTGTGTGTGTGTGTGTTTCTGTGTGTGTGTGTGTGTGTGTGTGTGTGTGTGTGTGTGTGTGTGTGTGTGTGTGTGTGTGTGTGTGTGTGTGTGTGTGTGTGTGTGTGTGTGTGTGTGTGTGTGTGTGCTCAACAGACTGCAGGAGACTGGCCTTTTCCTCTGTGGGTTCATGTACCTTGGCTTCTGTACCTGGATCACTGGATTACACCTCCACCCCAAGCTGTGAGGTCCTAGTGTACATCTAGCTAACAGGACAGACTGAGGCTGGGGCCGTGGTAGACATCATCACGACTCTACAGAGAATCAATCTGTCTCTCTGTCTCCCTGGAAACTCAATTGAACTTCAACGTATACCTTCACGGTTCAATACAAACTGACATTATTAAGTGAATACGGTATGTGTTGGAGTAAGCAGAGAGGAAGGGGCGAAGTGAGAGAGAGTTACTCCACCCAAGTTCTGGATGAGATAAGCCCTTTTTGTATGGAGGACTATGAGGGACTGTCGAATTACATGAGGCTTATTTGATTTAATAGAAATGTCCTGTTTAGGCTGTTACAAATGTACTGATATATGTGAATGCACGTGCATTCCAGCAAAATGTAGAAAAACGACTTAGTTGTGCCTGTTGTTCACACGCGTATCTGATCTCTCATTGGCTAAAATGGTGCCACCTAATCTCACCTGCCTTTAATCACGGAGGACAAGTATTTCCATTGTTAGAGCTGTCACTCGGCTATCTTGTCAACATAAAATATAATCTTTGGAGTAAAGCAGCCGGTCACAAATTGCTCCTTGACCCTTACGCTTGGCCATAACCACTCGATGGGTGTTGGCATGTCTATAGGTTCTGGGTAGCTATCAGATAGGTGTTGGCATGTCTGTAGGGTCTGGGTAGCTATCAGATAGATGTTAGCATGTCTGTAGGGTCTGGGTAGCTATCAGATAGATGTTAGCATGTATGGAGGGTCTGGGTATTTAACAGATAGGTGTCAGCATGTCTGGAGGTTCTGGGTAGTTATCAGATAGATGTTAGCATGGCTGTAGGATCTGGGTTAACTATCAGATAGATGTTAGCATGTCTGTAGGGTCTGGGTAGCTATCAGATAGATGTTAGCATGTCTGTAGGTTCTGGGTATTTAACAGATAGATGTTAGCATGTCTGTAGGTTCTGGGTATTTAACAGATAGATGTTAGCATGTCTGTAGGTTCTGGGTATTTAACAGATAGATGTTAGCATGTCTGTAGGTTCTGGGTATTTAACAGATAGATGTTAGCATGTCTGTAGGTTCTGGGTATTTAACAGATAGATGTTAGCATGTCTGTAGGTTCTGGGTAGCTATCAGATAGATGTTAGCATGTCTGTAGGTTCTGGGTATTTAACAGATAGATGTTAGCATGTCTGTAGGTTCTGGGTAGCTTTAGATGTTAGCATGTCTGAGGTTCTGGGTAGATGTTAGCATGTCTGTAGGTTCTGGATAGATGTTAGCATGTCTGTAGGTTCTGGGTAGTTATAGATAGATGTTAGCATGTCTGTAGGTTCTGGGTATATCAGATAGATGTTAGCATGTCTGTAGGTTCTGGGTAGGTATCAGATAGATGTTAGCATGTCTGTAGGTTCTGGGTAGGTTCTGGTCTGTAGGTTCTGGGTATTTAACAGATAGATGTTAGCATGTCTGTAGGTTCTGGGTAGCTATCAGATAGATGTTAGCATGTCTGTAGGTTCTGGGTATTTAACAGATAGATGTTAGCATGTCTGTAGGTTCTGGGTATTTAACAGATAGATGTTAGCATGTCTGTAGGTTCTGGGTATTTAACAGATAGATGTTAGCATGTCTGTAGGTTCTGGGTATTTAACAGATAGATGTTAGCATGTCTATAGGTTCTGGGTATTTAACAGATAGATGTTAGCATGTCTGTAGGTTCTGGGTAGGTATAAACAGTGAACTGGTAAAGTTTCCACCATATTGCTTTCATCTTCCAGAAGTGAAAACAATGAAGGGGAGGGGTAAGACATGAAGTGGGATGGGCTAAGTGTGTATGCGGGGTCCAAGCACCCCATGGAAAGTGTTTGACTCCACAAGCTGAAGGCCTTGGTTTCCGTTCATGTCTAACTCCTTCCTCCTTCACTGGCTGAGCATCCCTTCAGGTATCTGCAGTCTGGCTGAACACTGTGCCTGTTCTGTCATTGTGGGACTATTTACTCCTGCAGTGTTTCTATAAAGGCCTCGTGAAGTCAAACATGTGATTATGTTGTGTTTTATATACACTGAGGGTACAACACATTATTAACATCTGCTCTTTCCATGACAGGCTGACCAGGTGAATCCAGGTGAAAACTATGATCCCTTATTGATGACACTTCAATCAGTGTAGATGAAGGGGAGGAGACGGGTTAAAGAAAGATTTTTAGGCCTTCAGACATGAGACATGGATTGTGTGTGTGTACTATTCAGAGGGTGAATGGGCAAGACAAAATATTTAAGTGCCTTTTGAACAGGGTATGGTTGTAGATGCCAGGATCACTGGTTTGTGTCAAGAACTGCAATGCTGCTGGGTTTTTCACACTCAACAGTTTCCACTGTGTATCAAGAATGGTCCACCACCCAAAGGACATCTAGCCTACTTGACACAACTGTGGGAAGCATCGGAGTCACCATGGGCCAGCATCCCTGTGGAACGCGAGGAACACTTTCGACACCTTGTAGAGTCCATGCCCCAACATATTGGCCTGTTTTGTGGGGTGGAGTTTTGGCCTGCCTGGTAACATCACCCCCCCCTCCATGTTTGGTTTTGCCCTAGTACTAACACACCAGATTCAAATAATCAAAGGCTTGATGATGAGTTGATGTGTTTTAACAGGTGTGTTAGTACCATGGTAAAACCCCTCTGGCTCCCCAGGACCAGGTCTGAGAAATACTACTAGTGTACCAGTTGTGTGTAGGTACATTACAGTACCTTAGACTTCTCCTGCCATAGTTGTATTGACTCAGTGTCATTAATGTTCTGTACTAAATCGTTATAGCTTGTTAACAAAGCCTCAATGGACAGACGTTGAACACTAAAGTCAATCCAAGGGCCCAACTTTGTCTGAACAGCATTAGGCATGAAGGTTTTCCTTTACAAATGTCTAGCGAGATTGAACAGAACACTACTCTATTCAATATAGACAGACATGAGAGAGTTGAATCCGTGTGCGCTGTCCATGGTGCTGACAGTTTGCTGAGATTAGTCAACAAGGAGAGAGGGAAAAGAGAGGAGAGGTAATGCCGTCTGTAATCGTGGCAAACTTTCAGAACAACGGACAACGGCAACTCCACTGCAAGTTTTCAAGACCTAAAAAGCGAGGACAGGGCGAAACAACATACTTACATAAGCGGTTATACGAAAATATTATTCGACTTTGGAAGCTGTCTTCGTTGCTATATAATATGGTTCCTTACTGGAGTAATAGCCTATCCAAATACATTTCGAAAAGCGTTTTATCCCAGGCTGTAGTTTATAGCCTAGATGTATTTCACAAACGACTTCATGACATTGCCTAATTTAAAAACAATGTTGGCAACCCGAGCGGCGTTCATTTTGAGTTAGTCTTCTGCGTGCAAAACATGACATTTACAAACACAAACGGTTTACCATTGAGGCTACTTACTTGAGAGAGATAAGAGAAGGAGAGAGAGCGATAAAGTCACGGTCACCGCCATATCTCCTCCGTGCCCTTCTTCCCTTCCCCGGAATCCGACGCTCAAAACTTGGATGGGGGTGTGCCGGAGTGGGGTTATTATCTCCGGGAGAGAGTGTCAAAAGTTGACGGCAAAGCGCAGCTGTAGATCCAGGACTGTCAACGCGTTCATACACCATCGAAGTCGCCAGAAGGTAACCGCGTCGTGGTCTTTGTAGAGTACGAACCGATCCGTTTAGATGTCTGCGTCTCCGGTAATTCTCACAAACACGTGCACTCAGTCCTGATCTGATCTGATCTTTGCCCCTCCACTTTCGAGCGGTGTGTCACAATAACAAATTGAAATCGAATGCGTACAGATTAATGTGCTAACATGTCGATGGACGTAATGGATCACATTGAAATTCCCTGTAACTCTGTTATTGAAACAAAATCACGTCGTATCCTCGTCGTCCGTCGGAGTGGCCCGCGCCTTTCCTCAGACTTGCGGTTTCAGCCAAACGCCACAAACTCGCCGCGTTGACATTTGAGCTAAATTCGATCCGTGTCCCTATTCTACCATGCTACGCATGTCTACAGAACCGAGAAATATGTTTTTGCAACTGTTTAGGCTACATTTCACTGAGTATTCCCTACGCCACGTTTATAAGCATAAATGACGAACCTCTCTTTTTCAGTTGTAACTGTTTTTTTTACACACCAAATGTATCATAAATGATAGGCATATAAATATATCCCGTAGGTTTATGTCTAAGAGAATTATTGTCGTTAAAACTCGGGCTGGTTCCGTGGACGACTCGGGGTTAGAACGCTCTGAGCTTCGAACTGAAATGGAACGCGTCACGTGACCCGGTGGAAGCCTGAGAGAGGACGGATGCCTGCGCTACTCTGTTACAAAACTCAACTCAACAGAGAACCATATTTCCAAATTGCGCCTGGAATTATTCCCCAATATTCGACTTGCATTGACAGCTAGACTGACCCCTCACACGCAGGGGATAGCCTGCCAGATGTAGGCTAATACATGGATAAATTAATATATATCTTAAATAAATAAACCTAGTCTACCTTATTTTTCATATTTTCAGCAGAATTGTTTAACAATTGCTGCAGGACTGTATCCACGTAAACTGTGATGATTGTTTAGTTAGCGGTTAATTGCGTTGTTTGAAGAAAGTGTTTTGGACGTGTTTTGGACCACTAACTGCACGTGGGCTGCCCGCTAGCTCCCCAGTGTGCCTGGAGAGCGCGTGATGGTGTATTTTATCAGTGCCTCGAGGCAGTTGGAGGCTCCTGCTGCTCTCCGTGTGATGCCGAACTTATTCTCCTGGATGAAATGGGTCTGACAGTCACGACTTCATGATAAGAGGAAGGAAAGTACTGAAACACACACGTCACAAAAACCCGTTCTCTCCCTCACTCACTCACACACACACACACACACACACACACACACACACACACACACACACACACACACACACACACACACACACACACACACACACACACACACACACACACACACACACACACACATAGACTTTGGAAAGCCTTCGCAGTAAGAGGGCACTTAGGCTGTATTATCTGCTTTCACTGCTCATCGTCATTCAATTTAAATGTGGGGGTAAAGGCTAGGCTACTACACTGGGTCCTGGGCTGTGTCCCAAATCATTCCATATTCCCCATATAGTCCTATATCTATTCCCTATATAGTTCAGACCCTCTTCCCTATTTAGTTCACCAAAAGTAGACTATATACTGTAGGGCCCTGGTCAAAAGTGGACTATATACTGTAGGGAATGGGGAATCATTTGGGATGCAGCCCTGGACCTAGTGTAGTAGCCTAGCCTATCAAGACTGGATACACATTGATTTTCCAGGTTTGTCTTTACCCCACATTTAGGTTGAATGATGATGTGCAGCAAAAGTGGTGTGTGTGTGTGGGGGGGGGTATTTTTACGGGTACGGGTGGTGATGTCGGTGATAAGGACAGGAGCTGCCGGACGGTCAGAGCAGGAGTCCACAGCGACAGTGGCACCTGGCACACGCACCAAAGACAGTGGAAGAGGGAAGGAGAGAGAAAGACACAGAGGAGGCTATTTTACTTTTTAACATTCAGCTTGTCCTTCATGAATAAAGCATGGATGGACTCCAACTATAGAGTCTTAAAAGCCTGGATTTTCCTGCCTCTGACATGACAGGTTCTTTTCTAAGACACTCTGCAGTTGCTTAATACATTTTTTATAGCCATTGATTCTTTAAAGAATACAGTTTATAGATGCCCTGTGAGCTTAGTTCAACCATCTTAACCCATCAGAACCCAAAATAGAAGCTTGTTTTACGTTTGTAAACAAAGTCCATGTAAACAAGCACTATAAAGACTCAAAACATGATTCATTAGATTTCATGGATGGTCAGTCCTTGATTCCATAATCCCGTCTATACATTTGAGAGTGTTAAAGATGCTCTATGCAGAAATCCGTCTGCCATTTCCTGGTTGCTGAAATTCTGATAGTTTGCCTTATCTCAGTGTATGTGACAAAACAAACTAGTATAGCGTAGAGAATCAATGTACCATCTAAACCACTGGGAAATATATTTTCCATAACCAAAAATGTTGTATTTTCAGCTGTTTGTACAAAACTGAAAGTAAAAGACGCAAAAACAAAACTTAAAAAGTGGGAAGCAAAGAAATAGAGCACATAGAACAGATCTACAGCTTCTTAGACTTGCTTTCAATGAAAATTACAGATCTATAACTAACATTTCTATGTGCATTTTGTTGGGTCGTCCAAAAAGTGACTTATTGCAGCTTTAACATTTCTCTTTCAAATCCCAGATTTCACAGAGAATAGACATTTCTTCTCAGCCACTTTCCTTTGATAGTGTCACTGGAAGGACAATACTCAAATGGAACCCTTTTTTAAGTGCACTACTTTTCTATGGGCTCTGGTCAAAAGGAGTGCACTTAATAGGGAATAGGATGCCATTTGGGACTCAAGCGACGTCAGCATGTCGATGCACATATGGGGTTCATAGGCTTCAGACGATACGATTTCATTTGAAGGATAAATTAAATCAAACCCCTCGAGATCCTAATCAAGACATAAGACATTAAAACAGTCAGTAATACATCAAATATTCTATATACATTAAAACAGTCAGTAAAACATCCAATATTCTAAATACATTAAAACAGTCAGTAAAACATTTGGTAATATTTGGAAGTGGAACTGAGAAGGAGAAACATATGTTGTGACTCCACCAGTCCTCCCAAAGAATCATCACACCATAACAAAACGTGATCATTCCTAGGAATTATAGCTGTGACTAGTGAACGGCAAAGCATGACAATAAATCACTCACACGTGACTCACTCTTCCAAGCTCACTGGATATTTCAATCTCATGTAATGGAGGTGTCTGTGTGTGTGTGTTTCACACGTATTTATTCACTGGCACACACACATACACATACACACACACATACACCATTACTAAATAAGAACGACAGGGAGCTTAAAAATCAACTCAAATGAAATTGTATTGATAACATACACATTTTAGTAGATGTTATTGTGGGTGTAGCTAAATGTGTTCAGGCGGGGGCCAGGACGCTGAGACGTGTGGGTTATATTATATATGAAGGTTGCATTCTAAATGGAACCCTATTCCCTATGAAGTGCACTACTTTTGACGAGAGCTGCTAGGGTTCTGGTCAACAGTGGTGCCCTACGTAGGGAATATGGTGCTGGTGCATCTGTTTTGTTAGAGCTCTTCTAAGTATAGTGATTATCAACCTATTACCCTGGACCACCACCCTTTACCCTGGACCACCACCATTTACCCTGGACCTCCACCCTTTACCCTGGACCCTTTACCCTGAACCTCCACCCTTTACCCTGGACCACCACCCATTACCCTGGACCCTTTACCCTGGACCTCCACCCTTTACCCTGGACCTCCACCCTTTACCCTGGACCACTACCCTTTACCTTGGACCACCAACCTTTACCCTGGACCACCACCCTTTACCCTGGACCTCCACCCTTTACCCTGGACCTCCACCCTTTACCCTGGACCTCCACCCTTTACCCTGGACCACTACCCTTTACCCTGGACCACCACCCTTTACCCTGGACTTCCACCCTTTACCTCCACCCTTGACTCTGAACCACCACCCTTTACCCTGGACCTCCACCCTTTACCCAGAACCACCACCCTTTACCCTGGACCTCCACCCTTTACCCAGAACCACCACCTTTTACCCTGGACCTCCACCCTTTACCCTGGACCTCCACCCTTTACCCTTGACCACTACCCTTTACCCTGGACCTCCACCCTTTACCCTGGACCTCCACCCTTTACCCTGGACCACCACCCTTTACCCTGGACCACCACCCTTTACCCTGGACCTCCGCCCTTTACCCTGGACCACCACCCTTTACCCTGGACCACCACCCTTTACCCTGGACCACCACCCTTTACCCTGGACCACCACCCTTTACCCTGGACCACCACCCTTTACCCTGGACCTCCACCCTTTACCCTGGACCACCACCCTTTACCCTGGACCTCCGCCCTTTACCCTGGACCACCACCCTTTACCCTGGACCTCCACCCTTTACCCAGAACCACCACCCTTTACCCTGGACCACCGCCCTTTACCTCGGACCACACACACACACACACACACACACACACACACACACACACACACACACACACACACACACACACACACACACAGAGAGAGGAGAGCAGGTGCAGGAGAGCAACCCAAGGGTTTGGTGACTGTCATGTTACACCTGAGCTCCTTGTGTGTGTGTGTGTGTGTGCCCTTATGTCATGTGTTTGTGCCTTTGTGTGTGTGTGGGTGTGTGTGTGTGTGTGTGTGGGGGGGGGTTATGTTAATTCCCTTCCCTCATATTTTGGACTGTAGTTTATAGGAACAGCTCCCTGTGCTTCCTGGAATGAATGAAAGTGTGTAAGTCCTAAATGACATCCTATTCACTTCATAGTTCACTACCTTCGACCAGAGGCTATGGCTTAAATCACACCCTTTTCCCTAGGTAGTGCACAACTTTTGATGAAAGCCACAAAGCTGAAAAAACACTATTCCCTCACTACATTTGACCAGATGCTATGGCTTAAATCACACCATATACCCTAGGTAGTGCACAACTTTTGATGAAAGCCACAAAGCCCCCCCCAAAAAACACAATTCCCTCTATATAGTGTACTACTTATAACCAGAGCCTATGTCTTATGCTACATGGAGTTCCCCATATAGTGAGGATCACAGCTGAAAAGTAGTGCTCCTATTTCTCCCTGCTCCAGTCAGGGACTGACCATCATACCCTGCATGACCAACAGTATGTTCCTGCTCCAGTCAGGGACTGACCAACATACCCTGCATGAACAACAGTATGTTCCTGCTCCAGTCAGGGACGGACCAACATACCCTGCATGACCATCTCTCCTGCATCTCCAGGGTCAAAGTTCAGACTGACCACTTCCCCTGCATGACCACAGTAGACTGTGCTCCAGCTACACCAACTCTGTGTCTGACCAACAGTATGTTCCTCCTCCAACGGATTCCTCCATACTCCTGCATGACCAACCCTGTTCTGGGAGTCAGGATAAATCATACCCTAGATTCATGACCAGGAAGGAATATTAGATTCAAACAGGAAGGAAACTGGGGCCCTAAACAGTCACCATAGAGTATGTTCCTGGAGTCAGGGACTGACCAGGAGACCCTGCATGACCAACAGTATGTTCCTGCTCCAGTCAGGGACTGAGATCAGACCCTGCATGACCAACAGTATGTTCCTGAGGAGTCAGGGAGGGACCAACATACCCTGCATGACCAGAAATGAGTAGTTCCTGAGAGGAGGAGTCAGGGACTGAGAGGGACAGACCCTGCATGAAACAATATGTTCCTGAGTCAGAGAATGAGAGGAGGAGAGGAGAGGAAGAGGGCAAAGCTACAGCTGTGACCTCTTGGCAGTGGGGACAAGATGTACGAAACATCACAGAACCTTCTGGAACACTACGGAACTTCATCGAACGCTACGGAACACTAGCTCTGGAAGCAGGTGTGTGTCCAATCGGATCGTCCCCGCAGCCAGCCAGCCAGAAGACCATCAGACAGAGCATGAGTGGTGACCAGGGTTAGTCCAGGTAGCAGAGAGAGATGGGGGGGAAGCGAGAGAGAGGGGGGAAAGAGAGAGGCTGAGATGGGGCAAAAAGAGAGAGTGGAGGTGTGAGAGAGGGCAAGAGAAAACGAAATCTGATACGTAAAGTAAGGAATCCTGTCAGCTCTATTTATGGTATTTCTGTCTGTACATCTATGTTATATATCTATCTGTATAGTTCAGTGTCTATGTTATATATCTATCTGTATAGTTCAGTGTCTATGTTATATATCTATCTGTACAGTTCAGTGTCTATGTTATATATCTATCTGTATAGTTCAGTGTCTATGTTATATATCTATCTGTATAGTTCAGTGTCTATGTTATATATCTATCTGTATAGTTCAGTGTCTATTTATATATCTATCTGTACAGTTCATGTCTATGTTATATATCTATCTGTATAGTTCAGTGTCTATGTTATATATCAATCTGTATAGTTCAGTGTCTATGTTATATATCTATCTGTATAGTTCAGTGTCTATGTTATCTATCTATCTGTATAGTTCAGTGTCTATGTTATCTATCTATCTGTATAGTTCAGTGTCTATGTTATATATCTATCTGTATAGTTCAGTGTCTATGTTATATATCAATCTGTATAGTTCAGTGTCTATGTTATATATCTATCTGTACAGTTCAGTGTCTATGTTATATATCTATCTGTATAGTTCAGTGTCTATGTTATATATCTATCTGTATAGTTCAGTGTCTATGTTATATTGTGACGTGTGGAGCTCATCTGATAAGACACAGGTATATGTCTATTCCCATTGTCATGGTTATATCCCAAATGATGCACTCCTGTTGATCAGGGCCCCAAAGGTGTCTGGTTAAATGTAGTCCACTAAATAGTGAATAGGATGGACACAGTCCATGTTGTAGTTACTGAACTAATGAGGGTATCTCAGTGCGTATATAGGAAGGTTGACTGTGATCTATGTGGATAGATGGAACACACTGAAGGGTAGAACAGAAGGGTAGATAGAAGCTCTTCTGGAGTGCTACTGTTCTATAGTAGAACACATCAGACAGCGTCCTAATCAGCCTCAAGGAGGTCTTCTCAGGGTCTCGCTGGCTTGGTGTGTCTGCGTGTTCTCAGAATGACAGTACAGAGTGAAGGGTTGGGCTGGGGAGATATGGCATCAGCTGGAAGATGCCTCAATCAATCAGTCAGCCAACCGGACGGCCGACAGACTACCATATCATTTGTTAATCAATCCAACAAATAACAAAGTGGCCAGATAACATCTGTGGAGTTTTTCCCTCCTCCATAGCGGTCTCTACTCATCTGTTAAACCATCACTGCATCCCAAATGCCACCATATTACCCACAGGGCTCTAATAGCAGTGCACTATGTAAGGAATAGGATGCCACGTCAGAGAGCACAGCACACTTAGTACGCTGACATACTTTCAGACTCAAAATGTTGGTGCCATCCATGACGTATTCAGAAAGCACGAGGATGTCCAGCCAACCAAGGCTGAAACATGCCATCTAAGCTATTTTCAAAGTAACATTTTCTCTTGAGGAGGGACAGAGGGGGAGGGATGGAGGACAGAGGGGGAGGGATGGAGGACAGAGGAGGGAGGGGAAAAAAGGGAGAGAGAGAAGGGAGGGAGGGTGTTTTTGGAGGGAGGCCTGTTTTGGGACAAAAGGGAAAGGGGGAGGGAGGGAGAGAGGAGGCCTGTTTATGGACAAAAGGGAGAAAGTGTAGGAGGCCTGTTTTTGGACAAAAGGGAGAGAGAGGGAGGGAGGTAGGAGGTTTATGGACAAAAGGGAGAAAGAGAAGGGAGGGAGGGTGTAGGAGGCCTGTTTTTGGACAAAAGGGAGAGAGAGAAGGGAGGGAGAGTGTAGGAGGCCTGTTTATGGACAAAAGGGAGAGAGAGAAGGGAGGGAGGGTGTAGGAGGCCTGTTTATGGAGGCCTGTTTATGGACAAAAGGGAGCACTAGGTGACGTTGGAAGAGGGCAGGAGTTGAGAGGTGCCAGGTGAATTACCTTAAGGCTTTCTGACTCAGCAAAACACACACACAGGGGCCGCCACAACGTCATCTGGGACTGCGTTCTCCACAAAGTTATAAAAATGGTCAGCCTGTTCTGTCGACGTCCCAAATGGCAACCTATTCCTTATTTAGAGCACTACTTTTGACAACAGCCCATAGGGCTCTGGTCTTTGTCTCTCTCTCGATCACTCACTAACTCACTATCTCACTCTCAGCCTCTGTCTGTGACCTCTGTGCTTGTGTGAGTGTGACCTTCACTCCGGCATGGAACATGAACAAATCCCCATAATATTAAGATGCAGAGAGAAAGTAGCCTGCTGCTGTATGATTATGGACCAGTGACTTTGGGTTCACATGGTAAACACTGACTCAGTCTGCACCCTAAATGGCACACCAGATGCCCTATGTCATGCACTACTTTTGGCCAGGGCCTGTAGAGCTGTAGTGCACTATAAAGGGAATAGTGTGCCATTTGGGACAGACACTCAGTATCTGATTGACAGGTTATACGGTTGTTCTGATTTCAAAGTTTCCCTTCAGACACATCGCATGTTTCTTTTTGTTTCGTCCCCGATGCCAATTCAATAAATACCAAATCATATCAACTTTTATTTGTCACATACACGTGTTTACAGATGTTATTGGGATTGTAGTGAAATGCTTGTGCTTCTAGTTCTGACAGTGCAGCAATATCTAACACATAATATCTAACAATTTCACAACAAATACCTAATACACACAAATCTAAGAAAAGAAATGGAATAAGAATATGTAAATATATGGACGAGCAATATCAGAGTGGCATAGACTGAGATACAGTAGATAGAACACAATACAGTATATACATGTGAGATGAGTAATGCAGGATACTGTATTATCCTGCGGCAGGGTAGCCTAGTGGTTAGAACCGAAAGGTTGCAAGTTCATATCCCCAAGCTGACAAGGTACACATCTGTCGTTCTGCCCCTGAACAAGGCAGTTAACCCACTGTTCCTAGGCCATCATTGAAAATAAGAATTTCCCTAATTGAATGAAGGTAAAAATAAAAAATGTAAACATTATTAAAGTGACTAGTATACCAGATGTTCCACTCCACTTCTCACCGTGTAACGGTTTTCTAGGTGTGAAGGAGAGTCGGACCAAAATGCAGCGTGTAGATTGCGATCCATAATTTAATAAACAAACGTAACACGAATCTAAATACAAACACTACAAAAACAATAAACGTAACTGAAAACCGAAACACCCTATACTTGTGTAACCTAACACATAGACAGGAACAAGGACACTAAGGACAATCACCCACGACAAACTCAAAGAATATGGCTGCCTAAATATGGTTCCCAATCAGAGACAATGATAAACACCTGCCTCTGATTGAGAACCACTCCAGACAGCCATAGACTTTGCTAGATCACCTCACTAGCTACAATCCCAATATATACACACCACATACAAAAACCCATGCCACACCCTGGCCTGACCCAATACATGAAGATAAACACAAAATACTTCGACCAGGGCGTGACAGAACCCCCCCCTAAGGTGCGGACTCCCGAACGCACCTCAAAACAATAGGGAGGGTCCGGGTGGGCGTCTGTCCATGGTGGCGGCTCCGGCGCAGGACGTGGACCCCACTCAGTCAATGTCTTAGTCCTCTCTCCTCGCGTCCCTGGATAGTCCACCCTCGCCGCCGACCATGGCCTAGTAGTCCTCACCCAGAACCCCACTGGACTGAGGAGCAGATCGGGACTGAAGGGCAGCTCGGGACTGAGGCAGCTCGGGACTGAGGGGAAGCTCGGGAGTGAGAGAAAGCTCGGGAGTGAGAGGCTCGGGAAGCTCGGGAGTGAGAGGAAGCTCGGGAGTGAGAGGAAGCTCAGGAGTGAGAGGAAGCTCAGGAGTGAGAGGGAAGCTCAGGAGTGAGAGGAAGCTCAGGCAGGTAGATAGATCTACCAGATCCTGGCTGGCTGGTGGTTTCAGCAGATCCTGGCTGACTGGCAGATCCTGGCTGACTGGCAGATCCTGGCTGGCAGACTGGCAGATCCTGATCCTGGCTGACTGGCAGATCCTGGCTGACTGGCGGATCCTGGCTGACTGGCAGATCCTGGCCGACTGGCAGATCCTGGCCCACTGGCAGATCTGGAAGAGTCTGGTTGATCTGGAAGAGTCTGGATCTGGAAGAGTCTGGTTGACTGGCAGATCTGGAAGAGTCTGGTTGACTGGCAGATCTGGAAGAGTCTGGTTGACTGGCAGATCTGGAAGAGTCTGGTTGACTGGCAGATCTGGAGTCTGGTGACTGCAGACTGAAAGATCTGGCTGCTCCATGCTGACTGGCGGCTCTGGCTGCTCCACGCTGACTGTCGGCTCTGGCTGCTCCATGTAGGCTGACAGCTCTGGCGGCTTCTTCCAGACTAGCAGCTCTGGCGGCTCCGTGCAGACTGGCAGCTCCTTGCAGACTGACAGCTCCTTGCAGACTGGCAGCTCCTTGCAGACTGGCAGCTCCTTGCAGACTGGCAGCTCCTTGCAGACTGGCAGCTCCTTGCAGACTGACAGTTCTGGCTGCTCCATGCAGACTGACAACTCTGGCTGCTTCATGCAGACTGACATCTCTGGCTGCTTCATGCAGACTGACATCTCTGGCTGCTCCATGCAGACTGACATCTCTGGCTGCTCCATGCAGACTGACATCTCTGGCTGCTCCATGCAGACTGACATCTCTGGCTGCTCCATGCAGACTGACATCTCTGGCTGCTCCATGCAGACTGACATCTCTGGCTGCTCCATGCAGACTGACATCTCTGGCTGCTCCATGCAGACTGACATCTCTGGCTGCTCCATGCAGACTGACAGCTCTGGCTGCTCCATGCAGACTGACAGCTCTGGCTGCTCCATGCAGGCGGGCAGCTCTGGTGGCTCCATGCAGGCTGGCAGCTCTGGCTGCGCTGAACAGACAGGAGACTCCAGCAGCGCTGTAGAGGAAGAAGGCTCTAGCTGCGCTGAACAGGCGGGAGACTCCGGCAGCGCAGGAGAGGAGAAAGGCTCCGACAGCGCTGGAGAGGCGGGAGACTCTGACAGGGCAGGAGAGGAGGAAGGCTCTGGCAGCGCTGGAGAGGCGAGGCGCACTGTAGGCCTGATGCGTGGTGCTGGCACTGGTGGTACTAGACCGAGAACACGCACAGGAAGCCTGGTGCGGGGAGCTGCTACCGGAGGGCTGGGGTGTGGAGGTGGTACTGGATAGACCGGACCGTGCAGGCGCACTGGAGCTCTTGAGCACCGAGCCTGCCCAACCTTACCTGGTTGAATGCTCTCGGTCGCCCTGCCAGTGCGGCGAGGTGGAATAGCCCGCACTGGGCTATGCAGGCGAACCGGAGACACCGAGCGCAAGGCTGGTGCCATGTAAGCCGGCCCAAGGAGACGCACTGGGGACCAGATGCGTAGAGCCGGCTTCATGGCATTTGGCTCGACGCTCAATCTAGCCCGGCCGATACGCCGAGCTGGAATATACCACACCGGGCTATGCACCCGCACTGGGGACACCGTGCGCACCACTGCATAACACTGTGCCTGCCCGGTCTCTCTAGCCCCCCGGTAAGCACAGGAAGTTGGCGTAGATCTCCTACCT
Source organism: Oncorhynchus tshawytscha (assembly GCF_018296145.1). Lineage (NCBI taxonomy): Eukaryota > Metazoa > Chordata > Actinopteri > Salmoniformes > Salmonidae > Oncorhynchus > Oncorhynchus tshawytscha. Next base: position 166,379 of record NW_024609620.1, on the reverse strand, counting down.
AGCGTCGCCATGCTCCCTGTGAGCCCCCCCCAATAAATTTTTTGGGCTGACTCTCGGGCTTCCATCCGTTTCGCCGTGCTGCTTCCTCATACCTGCGCCTCTCAGCTTTCGCCGCCTCCAGTGCTTCCTTGGGGCGGCGATATTCTCCAGGCTGAGCCCAGGGTCCTTTACCGTCCAGTTCTTCCTCCCATGTCCATTTCTCCAGGTAGTGCAGCCTCTCCCACTGCAGCTGCTGCTGCTCCTGCTGCTGCTGCTGCTGCCTCTGTTGCCTCTCCTGTGGCTCCTGCCTGTTGACACGCTGCTTGGTCCGTTTGTGGTGGGTGATTCTGTAACGGTTTTCTAGGTGTGAAGGAGAGTCGGACCAAAATGCAGCGTGTAGATTGCGATCCATAATTTAATAAACAAACGTAACACGAATCTAAATACAAACACTACAAAAAACAATAAACGTAATGAAAACCGAAACACCCTATACTTGTGAAAACTAACACATAGACAGGAACAAGGACACTAAGGACAATCACCCACGACAAACTCAAAGAATATGGCTGCCTAAATATGGTTCCCAATCAGAGACAACGATAAACACCTGCCTCTGATTGAGAACCACTCCAGACAGCCATAGACTTTGCTAGATCACCCCACTAGCTACAATCCCAATATATACACACCACATACAAAAACCCATGCCACACCCTGGCCTGACCCAATACATGAAGATAAACACAAAATACTTCGACCAGGGCGTGACACACCGCTTGCGACTGATATCAAAACTCACTCAAAAAGGAAATCAAACTGGCAGTTGTGCCACGGTGCCTCCATGTGTTGAGACACATGTAAAAAAGGGAACTTTTCCAACCATCGTTTCTGAAGGAGCTTCCTGTTGTGACTGGGACTCTAGAGTTGGGATTTCCAGGGACCTCACAATACCATATTAACACCATACTTTGGTGCCGATACAATCAAAGCATTGCGATTCTGTATGTACGATGATTCTATGAGTATTGCGATTCTGTATGTACCATGATTCTACGAGTATTGAGATTATATATGTACCATGATTCTACGAGTATTCAGATTCTATATGTACCATGCTTCTATGAGTATTCAGATTCTATATGTACCATGATTCTACGAGTAATGAGATTATGTATGTACCATGATTCTACGAGTATTGAGATTATATATGTGCCATGTTCTACGAGTATTGAGATTCGATACTGAATTTTTTTTTGTGATTCAATGTACCAAACATATTGCTCATCATGTCTGCTGTAGAGAGACAAGAGGGAGCCTCCATCTTTTCCCCATCACTTTGGAAATGCTGCATTTGTGACATTTACTTGCGCATCACGATTACATGTCACGTTCTGACCTTAGTTCTTTTGTTATGTCTTTGTTTTAGTATGGTCAGGGCGTGAGTTGGGTGGGTTGTCTATGTTAGTTTTGCTATGATTTGCTATTTCTGTGTTTGGCCTGGTATGGTTCTCAATCAGAGGCAGCTGTCAATCGTTGTCCCTGATTGAGAACCATATTTAGGTAGCCTGTTTTCTATTGAGTTTTGTGGGTGAATGTTTTCTGTTGGTGTCTTTAATGGTTGTTGTATGTGCTAGTGCGTGCGTGCGTGCGTGCGTGCGTGCGTATGTGTGTGGGTATGTATGTATGTATGTGTATATGTGTGTGTGTATGTATGTATGTATGTATGTATGTATGTGTGTATGTATGTATGTATGTATGTATGTATGTATGTATGTATGTATGTATGTATGTATGTGTGTATGTATGTATGTATGTATGTATGTGTGTGTGTGTGTGTGTGTGTGTGTGTGTGTGTGTGTGTGTGTGTGTGTGTGTGTGTGTGTGTGTGTGTGTGTGTGTGTGTGTGTGTGTGTGTGTGTGTGTGTGTGTGTGTGTGTGTGTGTGTGTGTGTGTGTGTGTTGTATGTATGTATGTATGTATGTATGTATGTATGTATGTATGTATGTATGTATGTTCCTATTTTGGAATTTTTGCTTGACTTTTGAGTAAACGTCGTTGTGTTAATAAAACCTGTGTCCTGCACCTGACTCCGTACATCTCTGCACCCAATCGCTGACATTACAGTTAGTTTCAAGACAATTAACTACTTCCTCAAACTGGAGTTCTCTAAACTGGAATAGACCCCAATCCTACCCTGACCTCTGTACTAGTGCGTGTATGTATGTGTATGTATGTATGTATGTATGTATGTATGTATGTGTGTATGTATGTATGTATGTGTGTATGTATGTATGTATGTATGTATGTATGTATGTATGTATGTATGTATGTATGTATGTGTGTGTATGTATGTATGTATGTATGTATGTATGTATGTATGTATGTATGTATGTATGTATGTATGTATGTATGTATGTATGTATGTATGTGTGTGTGTGTGTGTGTGTGTGTGTGTGTGTGTGTGTGTGTGTGTGTGTGTGTGTGTGTGTGTGTGTGTGTATGTGTGTATGTGTGTAGGTGTGTATGTGTGTATGTATGTATGTATGTGTGTAGGTGTGTATGTGTGTATGTATGTATGTATGTATGTATGTATGTATGTATGTATGTATGTATGTATGTTCCTATTTTGGAATTTTTGCTTGACTTTTGAGTAAACGTCGTTGTGTTAATAAAACCTGTGTCCTGCACCTGACTCCGCTACATCTCTGCACCCAATCGCTGACATTACAGTTAGTTTCAAGACAATTAACTACTTCCTCAAACTGGAGTTCTCTAAACTGGAATAGACCCCAATCATACCCTTACCCAAGACCTCTCTGGAAACTACTAAAAGATTATTATGCAATACCTATCAGTAATCATTCATTTATAATGTTGATTAATTAATTAAAAACTTCTCAGTAGCTTAGATGAAGTTTGGTCAGTGTGCCAAGTACAGTACCATCCTTTGTAGGCTAATTTTAGATTGTGAGAGAGAAAGAGAGAGGAGAGAGAGAGAGATTAAGAAGAGAGGGTAGTTTGTCAGGACCTATCAGCACTTAATAAATGCTGCTTTTGAAATTCCCTTTTAAATGGAGCCAAGTCACATTTAGCTCTTTTGAAAGTCTCTCCCACCAGATGTACACTGCACGCACACACACACACACACACACACACACACACACACACACACACACACACACACACACACACACACACACACACACACACACACACACACACACACACACACACAGAACAGTTCAACTTTGGGACAAATGAGGCACTTTTTTATAAGACTGTTTTCCTACAAACCAGTTAGCATTTGATCTATGACTTGCCATGCTAATCACTAGCTAACTCCTCAGGCTCATGTTAACATCTACCTAACCTCATGGTAACATCTACCTAACCTCATGGTAACACCTACCTAACCTCATGTTAACACCTACCTAACCTCATGGTAACATCTACCTAACCTCATGTTAACACCTACCTAACCTCATGGTAACACCTACCTAACCTCATGGTAACACCTACCTAACCTCATGGTAACACCTACCTAACCTCATGGTAACACCTACCTAACCTCATGGTAACACCTACCTAACCTCATGGTAACACCTACCTAACCTCATGGTAACACCTACCTAACCTCATGGTAACACCTACCTAACCTCATGTTAACACCTACCTAACCTCATGGTAACACCTACCTAACCTCATGGTAACACCTACCTAACCTCATGGTAACACCTACCTAACCTCATGGTAACACCTACCTAACCTCATTGTAACATCTACCTAACCTCATTGTAACACCTACCTAACCTCATGGTAACACCTACCTAACCTCATGTTAACACCTACCTAACCTCATGGTAACACCTACCTAACCTCATGGTAACACCTACCTAACCTCATGGTAACACCTACCTAACCTCATGGTAACACCTACCTAACCTCATGGTAACACCTACCTAACCTCATGGTAACACCTACCTAACCTCATGGTAACACCTACCTAACCTCATGGTAACACCTACCTAACCTCATGGTAAAACCTACCTAACCTCATGGTAACACCTAACTAACCTCATGCAGAAACGGTTGTGTTGTCTGAAATGGCACCCCATTCCATATAGTTGTCACACCCTGATCTGTTTCACCTTTCTTTTTGTTTGTCTCCACCCCCCTCCAGGTGTTGCCCATCTTCCTCATTATCCCCAGTGTATTTATACCTGTGTTCTCTGTTGCCAGTTCGTTTTGTTTCATCAAGCCTAACTGCAGTTTTTCCCCATGCTCCTTTCTGGCTCTAGTTCCTGTTTTCTAGCTTTCCCAGTTTGTGACCATTCTGCCTGCCCTGACAATGAGCAGCATGTTGTTCTGTACCTTTGGGACTCTGCTCTGGACTCTGCTCTGCTCCATTGTTATGGAATGGTCTGCCTACCCATGTGAGAGACGCAAACTCGGTCTCAACTTTTAAGTCTTTACTGAAGACTCATCTCTTCAGTGGGTCATATGATTGAGTGTAGTCAGGCCCAGGAGTGGGAAGGTGAACGGAAAGGCTCTGGAGCAACGAACTGCCCTTGCTGTCTCTGCCTGGCCGGTTCCCCTCTTTCCACTGGGATTCTCTGCCTCTAATCCTATTACAGGGGCTGAGTCACTGGCTTACTAGGGCTCTTTCATACCGTCCCTAGGAGGGGTGCGTCACTTGAGTGGGTTGAGTCACTGATGTGATCTTCCTGCCTGGGTTGATGCCCCCATTGGGTTGTGCAGTGGCGGAGATCTTTGTGGGCTATAATCGGCCTTGTCTCAGGATGGTAAGTTGGTGGTTGAGGATATCCCTCTGGTGTGGGGGCTGTGCTTTGGCAAAGTGGGTGAGGTTATATCCTTCCTGTTTGGCCCTGTCCAGGGGTGTCATCGGATGGGGCCACAGTGTCTCCTGACCCCTCCTGTCTCAGCCTCCAATATTTATGCTGCAGTCGTTTATGTGTCGGGGGGCTAGGGTCAGTTTGTTATATCTGGAGTACTTCTCCTGTCCTATCCGGTGTCCTGTGTGAATTTAAGTATGCTGTCTCTAATTTTCTCTTTCTCTCTCTCGGAGGACCTGAGCCCTCAGACCATGCCTCAGGACTACCTGACATGATGACTCCTTGCTGTCCCCAGTCCAGCTGGCCGTGCTGCTGCTCCAGTTTCAACTGTTCTGCCTGTGATTATTATTATTTGACCATGCTGGTCATTTATGAACATTTGAACATCTTGGCAATGTTCTGTTATAATCTCCACCCGCCACAGCCAGAAGAGGACTAGCCACCCCACATAGCCTGGTTCCTCTTTAGGTTTCTTCCTAGGTTTTGGCCTTTCTAGGGAGTTTTTCCTAGCCACCGTGCTTCTACACCTGCATTGCTTGCTGTTTGGGGTTTTAGGCTGGGTTTCTGTACAGCACTTTGAGATATCAGCTGATGTACGAAGGGCTATATAAATACATTTGATTTGACTACTGACCTCTGCCGGCCCTTGACCTGTCGTTTGCCTGCCCCCCTGTTTCTGTAATACATTTTTGTTACTTCGAAACTGTCTGCATCTGGGTCTTCTCCCGAGGCTTGACAATAGTGCCATTTTGGATTAAACCGATTCCCTATATAGCCCAGCAAACCAAAATTGATTCTGTGAAAATTCCCGGAATATTTGTTAAGTTGCGGCAAATGTTCTCATAAAACAAAAACTGTCCCGTCGTGCTGATGAGTCGAGAATGTTTGTATAAAACATTCACCTGATGTTGTGTACTGAAAACATTGTGTCTGTCCTTTTAAAAGGTTCCCAGAATGTTTCATTAGGTTGTGGGAACAGTCTGGTGGGAACATTGTGAGGACATCACAAAATATATAGTATGTTCCCAAAACACAAACACTGTCCAGTCGTGAAGATGATTCTACATTCTGTTCCTTTGAGGGTGTATTCCTAGAACACATCTAGTCAGTTCTTAAAAGGTTCCAATAATGTTTATTTAGGTTGTGGGAACATTGTGGGGATATGACAAAAGATGGGTTCCCAAAACAGCAACAAAAACAGTCCAGTTGTGCTGACATCCAGATAATGTTTGTATCAGGGTGCACAAAGCCTTCCTTTGATGTTGCCAAAACAGCCTTTCTGATTTCTTTCATTAAATGTTGCCATAACATTTAATTTGGTTGTGGGAACATTACAAGAGAATGTAGGTGATACAGAGACAAACAACATTTTAATTTCATTGATAGGACATTTGAACAGCATTTTATCAAACAATCATAGTTTATATTTCATATGTTAACAATCTGAACATGTGGAGTTTGAACCTGCAACGTCTGGTTCTTATTTAAGCCAGGTCTTCTATCCTCTGTGGCACAAGGGAAGCTCTTTTACATCTTCGATTTGTTTTCAGTTTGTTCTTAGACATTACTAACGCAGGGAAATACTGGTAACTGGGTTATTCACAATCATTTCACCAGTCCTCTTTATGGCTGCGTACTGCTGGACCATATTTAGATGATGAAAAATAAGCATTTCTGACTGGATTTATACATCTGGACGAAATAAAGAAACATGGTTGAATAATACGTGGGCTTGAACCACACATTTTCAGCTCTGCTGCCAGATCATTACCCATCTGTACCACCAGGGGACAACAGCTATTGGACTATAGGTTTCTTCATCTGTACCACCAGGGGACAACAGCTATTGGACTATAGGTTTCTTCATCTGTACCACCAGGGGACAACAGCTATTGGACTATAGGTTTCTTCAGCTGTACCACCTAGGGGTTTCTTCATCTGTACCACCAGGGGACAACAGCTATTGGACTATAGGTTTCTTCATCTGTACCACCAGGGGACAACAGCTATTGGACTATAGGTTTCTTCATCTGTACCACCAGGGGACAACAGCTATTGGACTATAGGTTTCTTCATCTGTACCACCAGGGGACAACAGCTATTGGACTATAGGTTTCTTCATCTGTACCACCAGGGGACAACAGCTATTGGACTATAGGTTTCTTCATCTGTACCACCAGGGGACAACAGCTATTGGACTATAGGTTTCTTCATCTGTACCACCAGGGGACAACAGCTATTGGACTATAGGTTTCTTCATCTGTACCACCAGGGGACAACAGCTATTGGACTATAGGTTTCTTCAGTGTAATTATGTCAATCAGGAAACAGAACACAATTTCTGAATTGATCAAACGTTCCCATCCTCTTCAACAGCTGTGTTCTGGTAACACTGTATTAAATGTTCCTATCCTCTTCATTAGCTGTGTTCTGGTAACACTGTATTACATGTTCCCATCCTCTTCATTAGCTGTGTTCTGGTAACACTGTATTAAATGTTCCCATCCTCTTCATTAGCTGTGTTCTGGTAACACTGTATTAAATGTTCCCATCCTCTTCATTAGCTGTGTTCTGGTAACACTGTATTAAATGTTCCCATCCTCTTCATTAGCTGTGTTCTGGTAACACTGTATTAAATGTTCCCATCCTCTTCATTAGCTGTGTTCTGGTAACACTGTATTACATGTTCCCATCCTCTTCATCAGCTGTGTTCTGGTAACACTGTATTACATGTTCCTATCCTCTTCATTAGCTGTGTTCTGGTAACACTGTATTAAATGTTCCCATCCTCTTCATTAGCTGTGTTCTGGTAACACTGTATTAAATGTTCCCATCCTCTTCATTAGCTGTGTTCTGGTAACACTGTATTAAATGTTCCCATCCTCTTCATTAGCTGTGTTCTGGTAACACTGTATTAAATGTTCCCATCCTCTTCATTAGCTGTGTTCTGGTAACACTGTATTAAATGTTCCCATCCTCTTCATTAGCTGTGTTCTGGTAACACTGTATTAAATGTTCCCATCCTCTTCATTAGTATTAAATGTTCCCATCCTCTTCATTAGCTGTGTTCTGGTAACACTGTATTAAATGTTCCCATCCTCTTCATTAGCTGTGTTCTGGTAACACTGTATTAAATGTTCCCATCCTCTTCATTAGCTGTGTTCTGGTAACACTGTATTAAATGTTCCTATCCTCTTCATTAGCTGTGTTCTGGTAACACTGTATTAAATGTTCCCATCCTCTTCATTAGCTGTGTTCTGGTAACACTGTATTACATGTTCCTATCCTCTTCATTAGCTGTGTTCTGGTAACACTGTATTAAATGTTCCCATCCTCTTCATTAGCTGTGTTCTGGTAACATCCTCTTCATTAGCTGTATTAAATGTTCCTATCCTCTTCATTAGCTGTGTTCTGGTAACACTGTATTACATGTTCCCATCCTCTTCATTAGCTGTGTTCTGGTAACACTGTATTACATGTTCCTATCCTCTTCATTAGCTGTGTTGCTGTGTTCTGGTAACACTGTCTTATGAAATGTGATTGTGGTTGAGCTTAAATGTTCTCTTAATTAGCTGTGTTCTGTATTTCTGGTAACATCTGTTCATTAAATGTTCCCATCCTCTTCATTAGCTGTGTTCTGGTAACAATTTCTCACTTTCAATCAATTAAAATGTTCCCATCCTCTTCATTAGCTGTGTTCTGGTAACACAATGATACATAAACACTGTTTATCTGTAACTAAGGCATGTTTCTGGTAACACTGTATCCTCTTCATTAGCTGTGTTCTGGTAACACTGTATTAAATGTTCCTATCCTCTTCATTAGCTGTGTTCTGGTAACACTGTATTAAATGTTCCCATCCTTTCTTTTAGCTGTGTTCTGGTAACAAGGAAATGTTCCCATCCTCTTCATTAGCTGTGTTCTGGTAACACTGTATTAAATGTTCCCATCCTTGTCATTAGCTCCTCTTCATTAGTGTTCTGGTAACACTGTATTAATGTTCCCTCTTCAACTCTTCATTAGCTTGTTCTGGTAACACTGTATTAAATGTTCCCATCCTCTTCATTAGCTGTGTTCTGGTAACACTGTATTACCCCATCCTCTTCATTAGCTGTGTTCTGGTAATCAATGATCCTTTTAGCTGTGTTTGGTAACACTGTATTAAATGTTCCCATCCTCTTCATTAGCTGTGTTCTGGTAAATCATTAAATGTTCCCACTTGACTTCATTATTTTCTGGTAACACTGTAAACCATCCTCTTCATTAGCTGTGTTCTGGTAACACTGTATTAAATGTTCCCATCCTCTTCATTAGCTGTGTTCTGGTAACACTGTATTAAATGTTCCTATCCTCTTCATTAGCTGTGTTCTGGTAACACTGTATTAAATGTTCCCATCCTCTTCTTTAGCTGTGTTCTGGTAACAAGGTATTAAATGTTCCCATCCTCTTCATTAGCTGTGTTCTGGTAACACTGTATTACATGTTCCCATCCTCTTCATTAGCTGTGTTCTGGTAACACTGTATTACATGTTCCTATCCTCTTCATTAGCTGTGTTCTGGTAACACTGTATTAAATGTTCCCATCCTCTTCATCAGCTGTGTTCTGGTAACACTGTATTACATGTTCCTATCCTCTTCATTAGCTGTGTTCTGGTAACACTGTATTACATGTTCCTATCCTCTCCATTAGCTGTGTTCTGGTAACACTGTGTTTTATGATTTTCTTTCTTCATCACACGTGTTGAATGTCTTATGAAATGTGATTGTAGCTTCCTTTAAATAACTTGTATTTTCGGTGTATTACTGTGCTTCTTAAATACAGGCTCAGAACCTTCAAACTAAATCAGAAATGTTGACAATTTCTCAATTTCAATCAAAGCAGAGAAATGCATTCAATACCCATTCTGAAACACAATGATACATAATACATTTTATCTTAACTAGGCATTTTTATCTTATTTAGATAGTCAGTTAAGGACAAATTCTTACTTTCAATGACAGCCTAGGAACAGTGGGTTAACTGCCTGTTCAGGGGCAGAACAACAATTTTGTACCTTGTCAGCTCGGGGATTTGAACTTGCAACCTTCCGGTTAGTAGTCCAATGCTCTAACCACTAGGCTATCCTGCCACCCCATTCCCACATTCAGGATCAATCAATGATTTTCTTGATTTAAAGGACCAATGTAGCCGTTTTTATCTCAATATCAAATCATTAAGTACTTGACTGATTATTTTGAAGTAAACCAGTAAAGGAAAAACACAATAGCACTAAATCATAACTGTGACAAGTACACAGCACATTTTAATAACTAATTGTCACGCTCTGACGGTAGAGAGCTTTTTATGTCTCTATTTTGGTTTGGTTAGGGTGTGATTTGGGTGGGCAGTCTATGTTATATGACTTTCTATTTCTATGTGTTTGGCCGGGTGTGGTTCTCAATCAGAGGCAGCTGTCTATCGTTGTCTCTGATTGAGAACCATACTTAGGTACCCTTTCCCCCCACCTGTTTTGTGGGAAGTTAATTTGTAGTTGTTCAGGGCACATAGCCCAAAGCTTCACTGTTCTGTTCTTTGTTTTGTCGGTGTCATTTTAAATAAAGAGAGAATGTACGCTTACCATGCTGCACCTTGGTCCAGTCCTTCAGCCAGCCGTGACACATTGTGTTCCGAGTCCTGATTGACCATATTAAACTGGAAAACCCTGGCAAAGGCCCCTGCTATCCACTGGTGGGTCAGAGTGTCAATGATCTGGCTGCACATCTAAAGATTACAGGTTCATATATTTTACCATGTTTCTTTCAAAAAACAAAGACTTAGAAAAACAGTACAGCTGGACAGCCGCAACCTAACGAATGTTCTGGGAACTTTCACACAACCAATTTTGGTTTGCTGGGAAAACATTACTGGTACATTGTTTGACTACATTACTGGGAAACCTAATGAGAACGTTTGGGGAATGTTTCTGTGGTGGTTGTTACAGATGCTGTGCACAACATTTTAGTGAACGTCAGAACATTCCAAGGATATTTCATTTGAAAAATGTTCTAATGTTAGAGAAAACACTAACTAAAACTTAAATTGGAATCTTGGCTAATGTTATGGGAATGTCCCTGGTTTGCTGGGAGTGCACTTGCCCTGGTCAAAAGAAGGGCACTTTGTAGGGAATAGAGCGCCATTTCATCATCTCTCTAGTCTCTGTAGAATATTTAGACGTATGTAAAACCTAAAGAAAGTGCTGCATCAGCCGACTCAAGTCAGGGCCCATGTTTATCAAACGTGTCAGTGTAGGAGTGCTGATCTAGGATCAGTGTATGCTTTTTGATCATAATAAGGTCATGTGGACAGGGAGGACTTGATCCCAGGTCAGTGGTGATTGTGGGTATTTAGATGTTGACATCTGTGTTTCAAGACAATACTGTGGTGTGGATATAGAAACATACTGTACACTGAACCCAACTGACAAACAAACACACAATCTTATCCTGTGGTTGTGTTGTCCTGTATGTTAGAGCATGTTTGCAGAGAGACAGCCTTAGGCATGGCGTTTGTGTGTGTGTGTGTGACAGAGAATGGATGAGATGTATGTGTGATACATGTAAAAGCCTATACATCCATTCTGTGTGACTGCTCAGTGACCATGCATGATAACCATGCTCACCACATCTGGCCCAGAAGCTCTACATCCTGTGCAGGCTTCAGTTCCAGTCTAGCGGAGTAATAACACAACACAAACCCCGTACACTTGGGCTGTCTCTCAGTCACCTAAAACTCTGTCCTCTCCTGCACTGATCTGAAAGAAGTGACCAGGTGAAAGCTAAGCCATTCTAAGCTTCCTTCCACTGTTATTTTTTCAACTGTGAAGCCAATCAGTGCAGATGAAGAGGAGACAATTGAGAAATAGCCTCTGGCCACGTTTAGTAGCCAAACGTTGTTGAACGTTGCAGAAATGCCATGAATTAAGCAGACTTGATTCCTTATTCTACACATTCGATGGGCAAGTTTTTTTCTACACAGCATATTTCTATCTGAACGTTTCTAAACGTTGCATCCTGCTGAACAGGCCCCTTGGTCTGGTCACATGTTCACAGATGACGGACCAAGACCACCATCTACTGGTCAATTATTGTACTGCTATAACCTTCCTAATAAAGACGAGTTTCCATCAATGATGTGTAATAACACAAGATGACTAACAGGGAGCACTGTTTTGAAGCGACGGCACAGTCATGCTGGTACTACTCCTCCATTGAAACCCTAACCCCTACCCTTACCCTTACCCTAACCATAACCCTTACCTAATTCGTACCATTTTTACGTTTCAACCTCAATGGGTTAGGGAGGTCCCAAGGTTCCCGGAGAGCACAGACCATTTATTAACATCTACATTTGTTTTTGACAAGTATATTCTACTACAGAATCTCTAATTAGTACTTAAAAATTATATGAAGTGACCTGAACATAAATATATTTCAAAAACATGTAAAAACATATTCCTTAAAATATATTTTAGAGAGTACTAATGTTACTGTCCCCACTACAACAAAAACACTTAAATAGATTATTGAATTAATGTCGATTTAAATTCATTCCTATGGAGGACGGGGAGTGTCAATATGGCCGACCGGTGGCTTCAAAGCCTCTCATTGGCCAATACAAAGCATCAGCAATCCAGGGTTTATATACATCATTGGTTTCTATCTGTTCAATCTGACCTTTTTTTCACACTGCGTTGTTAACTGATAACTGACACCATTTAGAAGTGAAACACTGGTGTTACTATAGTATTAGTACAGTACAGCATGCATGCATACATCTTTAATCCCAACGTTGTAGGATCCCTAGCTGGTCTATAGTAGGATCACTAGCTGGCTGGCACTAGCTGGTGTAGGGTCACTAGCTGGTCTATTGTAGGGTCACTAGCTGGTCTATTGTAGGGTCACTAGCTGGCCTATTGTAGGGTCACTAGCTGGTCTATTGTAGGGTCACTAGCTGGTCTATTGTAGGGTCACTAGCTGGCCTATTGTAGGGTCACTAGCTGGTCACACTAGCTGGCCTATTGTAGGGTCACTAGCTGGCCTATTGTAGGCTGGTCACTAGCTGGCCTATTGTAGGGTCACTAGCTGGTCTATTGTAGGATCACTAGCTGGCCTATTGTAGGATCCCTAGCTGGCCTATTGTAGGGTCACTAGCTGGCCTATTGTAGGGTCACTAGCTGGTCTATTGTAGGATCACTAGCTGGCCTATTGTAGGATCCCTAGCTGGCCTATTGTAGGATCACTAGCTGGCCTATTGTAGGATCACTAGCTGGCCTATTGTAGGATCACTAGCTGGCCTATTGTAGGATCACTAGCTGGCCTATTGTAGGATCACTAGCTGGTCTATAGTAGGATCACTAGCTGGCCTATTGTAGGATCACTAGCTGGTCTATTGTAGGATCACTAGCTGGCCTATTGTAGGATCCTAGCTGGCCTATTGTAGGGTCACTAGCTGGCCTATTGTAGGGTCACTAGCTGGCCACTAGCTGGCCTAGGATCCCTAGCTGGCCTATTGTAGGATCACTAGCTGGCCTATTGTAGGATCACTAGCTGGCCTATTGTAGGATCCCTAGCTGGCCTAGTGTAGGGTCACTAGCTGGCCTATTGTAGGGTCACTAGCTGGCCTATTGTAGGGTCACTAGCTGGCCTATAGTATGATCACTAGCTGGCACCTGCCTGCTGAGTGCTTGTTGCTAACTTGGTAGATAGCCTGTTGTAGAGCCACCTGCCTCCTGAGTGCTTGTTGTTAACTGGGTAGCTAGCCTGTTGTAGAGCCACCTGCCTGCTGAGTGCTTGTTGTTAACTGGGTAGCTAGCCTGTTGTAGAGCCACCTGCCTGCTGAGTGCTTGTTGTTAACTGGGTAGCTAGCCTGTTGTAGAGCCACCTGCCTGCTGAGTGCTTGTTGTTAACTGGGTAGCTAGCCTGTTGTAGAGCCACCTGCCTGCTGAGTGCTTGTTGTTAACTGGGTAGCTAGCCTGTTGAAGAGCCACCTGCCTGCTGAGTGCTTGTTGTTAACTGGGTAGCTAGCCTGTTGAAGAGCCACCTGCCTGCTGAGTGCTTGTTGCTAACTAGGTAGCTAGCCTGTTGAAGAGCCAACTGCCTGCTGAGTGCTTGCTGCTAACTGGGTAGCTAGCCTGTTGTAGAGCCACCTGCCTGCTGAGTGCTTGTTGCTAACTGGGTAGCTAGCCTGTTGTAAGGCCTTGTAGGGGCTACTGTAGGTCAACCAAGATCATGTGGTTTACAAGAAACTGTATAGGACTTTAAGAAGTCACATGGTACCACCGTGGAGTGTTAGGTGGATTCCTTCTCATAACTCTGACACAGCTCCTCCACTTCTCCTTTTCTCACACCAAACTTTCATATTTTCACCTTTCACTTTCTCTTTTTTTCTCTGTAGTTTCTGTAGAATATTTAGACATGTAAAACCTAAAGAAAGTGCTGCATCAGCAGACTCAAGTCAGGACCCATATTTATCAAACATGTCAGTGTAGGTGTGCTGATCTAGGATCTGTTTATCCTTTTTGATCATTATGAATAAGGTCATGTTGGCAGGGATGACCTGATCCCAGATCAGTATTTCTGACATGCTTGATAAATAAGGGCCCTGATCTCTAGATTTGCTCTTGCATTGAGTTCGGGTTCGGGGTTGATTTCACTGAAGAAGATTGCCTGCACTGTCATTCACACAGACCACATTATTTCACAAAATATTTATTTGAAAGTACGGTATAGACACATTTTGGTGTTGAATCTTTCAAGTTTTCTAATGTTAGGGAATTTTGGAGTGGCAGAATTTTCAACCATTCATAACCCCAGGATTTGTGCTTGAGAGAGGGGGTTGTGAAACCCAGCAGCCTGCAAATTTAACTTTCAGTTGGACTTGAGCTTGACTGAACTTTAGTTACATATCCTTCCCGTTTCCAACCAACCACACATTCTGTTGTTGTCACATGATGTATTTGAACCTATCAGACAGTGGTACATCAGTTCATTATTGTTTGGCCTATCTTAATCATGCTCTATCACTACTATTGTGTTATCAATAACATTTATTTATAAAGCTCTTCTTACATCAGCTGATGTCACAAAGTGCTGTACAGAAACCCAGCCTAAAACCCCAAACAGCAAGCAATGCAGGTGTAGAAGCATGGTGGCTAGTAAAAACTCCCTAGAAAGGCCAGAACCTACTATAGACCTGCTAGGGATCCTACAATAGACCAGCTACGGATCCTACAATAGACCAGCTAGGGATCCTACAATAGACCAGCTAGGGATCCTAAAATAGACCAGCTAGGTATCCTACAATAGACCATCTAGGTATCCTACAACAGACCATCTAGGTATCCTACAATAGACCAGCTAGGGATCCTACAATAGACCAGCTAGGGATCCTACAATAGACCAGCTAGGGATCCTACAATAGACCAGCTAGGTATCCTACAATATACCAGCTAGGGATCCTACAATAGACCAGCTAGGGATCCTACTATAGACCTGCTAGCTAGGGATCCTACTATAGGCCTGCTAGGGATCCTACTATAGACCTGCTAGGGATCCTACTATAGGCCTGCTAGGGATCCTACTATAGACCTGCTAGGGATCCTACTATAGACCTGCTAGGGATCCTACTATAGACCTGCTAGGGATCCTACTATAGACCTGATAGGGATCCTACTATAGACCTGCTAGGGATCCTACTATAGACCTGCTAGGGATCCTACTATAGACCTGCTAGGGATCCTACTAAAGACCTGCTAGGGATCCTACTATAGGCCTGTTAGGGATCCTACTATAGGCCTGCTAGGTATCCTACTATAGACCTGCTAGGTATCCTACTATAGACCTGCTAGGTATCCTACTATAGACCTACTATAGCCTAGGGATCCTACTATAGGCCTGCTAGGGATCCTACTATAGGCCTGCTAGGGATCCTACTATAGACCTGCTAGGGATCCTACTATAGACCTGCTAGGGATCCTACTATAGACCTGATAGGGATCCTACTATAGACCTGATAGGGATCCTACTATAGACCTGCTAGGGATCCTACTATAGACCTGCTAGGGATCCTACGAAAGACCTGCTAGGGATCCTACTATAGGCCTGTTAGGGATCCTACTATAGGCCTGCTAGGTATCCTACTATAGACCTGCTAGGTATCCTACTATAGACCTGCTAGGTATCCTACTATAGACCTGCTAGGGATCCTACTATAGGCCTGGTAGGGATCCGACGATAGGCCTGCTAGGGATCCTACTATAGGCTGCTAGGTATCTATAATAGGCCTGCTAGGTACTCTATAATAGGCCAGCTAGGGATCCTACTATAGACCTGCTAGGTATCCTACTATAGACCTGCTAGGGATCCTACTATAGGCCTGCTAGGGATCCTACTATAGACCTGCTAGGGATCCTACTATAGGCCTGCTAGGTATCCTACTATAATAGGCCTGCTAGGTATCCTACAATAGACCTGCTAGGGATCCTACTATAGACCTGCTAGCGATCCTACTATAGACCTGCTAGGGATCCTACTATAGACCTGCTAGGGAACCTACTATAGACCTGCTTGGGATCCTACTATAGACCTGCTAGGGATCCTACTATAGACCTGCTAGGGATCCTACTATAGACCTGCTAGGGATCCTACTATAGACCTGCTAGGGATCCTACTATAGGCCTGCTAGGGATCCTACTATAGGCATGCTAGGGATCCTACTATAAACCTGATAGGGATCCTACTATAGACCTGCTTGGGATCCTACTATAGGCCTGCTAGGGATCCTACTATAGACCTGCTAGGGATCCTACTATAGACCTGCTAGGTATCCTACTATAGACCTGCTGGGTATCCTACTATAGACCTGCTGGGGATCCTACTATAGACCTGCTAGGTATCCTACTATAGACCTGCTGGGTATCCTACTATAGACCTGCTAGGGATCCTACTATAGACCTGCTAGGGATCCTACTGTAGTTCTGGTAGGGATCCTACTATAGGCCTGCTAGGGATCCTACTATAGGCCTGCTAGGTACTCTATAATAGGCCTGCTAGGGATCCTACAATAGGCCTGCTAGGTATCCTACTATAGACCTGCTAGGTATCCTACTATAGACCTGCTAGGTATCCTACTATAGACCTGCTAGGGATCCTACTATAGGCCTGGTAGGGATCCTACTATAGGCCTGGTAGGGATCCTACTATAGGCCTGCTAGGGATCCTACTATATAGGCCTGCTAGGTACTCTATAATAGGCCAGCTAGGGATCCTACTATAGACCTGCTAGGTATCCTACTATAGACCATCTAGGTATCCTACTATAGACCTGCTAGGTATCCTACTATAGACCTGCTAGGGATCCTACCTATAGACCTGCTAGGGATCCTACTATTGGTCTGCTAGGGATCCAAAAACAGGCCTGCTAGGGATCCTACTATAGGCCTGCTAGGTACTCTATAATAGGCCTGCTAGGTATCCTACAATAGACCTGCTAGGGATCCTACTATAGACCTGCTAGCGATCCTACTATAGACCTGCTAGGGATCCTACTATAGACCTGCTAGGGATCCTACTATAGACCTGCTTGGGATCCTACTATAGACCTGCTAGGGATCCTACTATAGACCTGCTAGGGATCCTACTATAGACCTGCTAGGGATCCTACTATAGACCTGCTAGGGATCCTACTATAGGCCTGCTAGGGATCCTACTATAGGCCTGCTAGGGATCAGACTATAGGCATGCTAGGTACTCTATAATAGGCCTGCTAGGGATCCTACTATAGGCATGCTAGGGATCCTACTATAGACCTGATAGGGATCCTACTATAGACCTGCTAGGGATCCTACTATAGGCCTGCTAGGGATCCTACTATAGACCTGCTAGGGATCCTACTATAGACCTGCTAGGTATCCTACCCATAGACCTGCTAGGTATCCTACTATAGACCTGCTAGGTATCCTACTATATACCTGCTGGGTATCCTACTATAGACCTGCTAGGGATCCTACTATAGACCTGCTAGGGATCCTACTATAGGCCTGCTAGGGATCCTACTATAGGCCTGCTAAGGATCCTACTATAGGCCTGCTAGGGATCCTACTATAGACCTGCTTGGGATCATACTATAGACCTGCAAGGGATCCTACTATAGACCTGCTAGGGATCCTACTATAGGCCTGCTAGGGATCCTACTATAGGCATGCTAGGGATCCTACTATAGACCTGATAGGGATCCTACTATAGACCTGCTAGGGATCCTACTATAGGCCTGCTAGGGATCCTACTATAGACCTGCTAGGGATCCTACTATAGACCTGCTAGGTATCCTACTATAGACCTGCTAGGTATCCTACTATAGACCTGTTAGGGTTCCTACTATAGACCTGCTAGGGATCCTACTATAGTTCTGGTAGGGATCCTACTATAGGCCTGCTAGGGATCCTACTATAGGCCTGCTAGGTACTCTATAATAGGCCAGCTAGGGATCCTACTATAGACCTGCTAGGTATCCTACTATAGACCATCTAGGTATCCTACTATAGACCTGCTAGGGATCCTACTATAGGCCTGCTAAGGATCCTACTATAGGCCTGCTAGGTACTCTATAATAGGCCAGCTAGGTATCCTACTATAGGCCTGCTAGGGATCCTACTATAGGCCTGCATTGATCCTACTATAGGCCTGCTAGGTACTCTATAATAGGCCTGCTAGGGATCCTACTATAGGCCTGCTAGGTACTCTATAATAGGCCTACTAGGGATCTTACTACAGGCCTGCTAGGTACTCTATAATTGGCCTGCTAGGGATCCTACTATAGGCCTGCTAGGGATCCTACTATAGGCCTGCTAGGGATCCTACTATAGGCCTGCTAGGGATCCTACTATAGACCTGCTAGGTATCCTACTATAGACCTGCTAGGCATCCTACTATAGGCCTGCTAGGGATCCTACTATAGGCCTGCTAGGGATCCTACTATAGGCCTGCTAGGGATCCTACTATAGACCTGATAGGGATCCTACTATAGACCTGCTAGGGATCCTACTATAGACCTGCTAGGGATCCTACTATAGACCTGCTAGGGATCCTACTAAAGACCTGCTAGGGATCCTACTATAGGCCTGCTAGGGATCCTACTATAGGCCTGCTAGGTATCCTACTATAGACCTGCTAGGTATCCTACTATAGACCTGCTAGGTATCCTACTATAGACCTGCTAGGGATCCTACTATAGGCCTGGTAGGGATCCTACGATAGGCCTGCTAGGGATCCTACTATAGGCCTGCTAGGTACTCTATAATAGGCCAGCTAGGGATCCTACTATAGACCTGCTAGGGATCCTACGAAAGACCTGCTAGGGATCCTACTATAGGCCTGCTAGGGATCCTACTATAGACCTGCTAGGGATCCTACTATAGGCCTGCTAGGGATCCTACTATAGGCCTGCTAGGGATCCTACTATAGGCCTGCTAGGTACTCTATAATAGGCCTGCTAGGTATCCTACAATAGACCTGCTAGGGATCCTACTATAGACCTGCTAGCGATCCTACTATAGACCTGCTAGGGATCCTACTATAGACCTGCTAGGGAACCTACTATAGACCTGCTTGGGATCCTACTATAGACCTGCTAGGGATCCTACTATAGACCTGCTAGGGATCCTACTATAGACCTGCTAGGGATCCTACTATAGACCTGCTAGGGATCCTACTATAGGCCTGCTAGGGATCCTACTATAGGCATGCTAGGGATCCTACTATAAACCTGATAGGGATCCTACTATAGACCTGCTTGGGATCCTACTATAGGCCTGCTAGGGATCCTACTATAGACCTGCTAGGGATCCTACTATAGACCTGCTAGGTATCCTACTATAGACCTGCTAGGTATCCTACTATAGACCTGCTAGGGATCCTACTATAGACCTGCTAGGTATCCTACTATAGACCTGCTAGGTATCCTACTATAGACCTGCTAGGGATCCTACTATAGACCTGCTAGGGATCCTACTGTAGTTCTGGTAGGGATCCTACTATAGGCCTGCTAGGGATCCTACTATAGGCCTGCTAGGTACCTATAATAGGCCTGCTAGGGATCCTACTAGGCCTGCTAGGTATCCTACTATAGACCTGCTAGGTATCCTACTATAGACCTGCTAGGTATCCTACTATAGACCTGCTAGGGATCCTACTATAGGCCTGGTAGGGATCCTACTATAGGCCTGGTAGGGATCCTACTATAGGCCTGCTAGGGATCCTACTATATAGGCCTGCTAGGTACTCTATAATAGGCCAGCTAGGGATCCTACTATAGACCTGCTAGGTATCCTACTATAGACCATCTAGGTATCCTACTATAGACCTGCTAGGTATCCTACTATAGACCTGCTAGGGATCCTACTATAGACCTGCTAGGGATCCTACTATTGGCCTGCTAGGGATCCAAAAACAGGCCTGCTAGGGATCCTACTATAGGCCTGCTAGGTACTCTATAATAGGCCTGCTAGGTATCCTACACTAGACCTGCTAGGGATCCTACTATAGACCTGCTAGGATCCTACTATAGACCTGCTAGGGATCCTACTATAGACCTGCTAGGGATCCTACTATAGACCTGCTTGGGATCCTACTATAGACCTGCTAGGGATCCTACTATAGACCTGCTAGGGATCCTACTATAGACCTGCTAGGGATCCTACTATAGACCTGCTAGGGATCCTACTATAGGCCTGCTAGGGATCCTACTATAGGCCTGCTAGGGATCAGACTATAGGCATGCTAGGTACTCTATAATAGGCCTGCTAGGGATCCTACTATAGGCATGCTAGGGATCCTACTATAGACCTGATAGGGATCCTACTATAGACCTGCTAGGGATCCTACTATAGGCCTGCTAGGGATCCTACTATAGACCTGCTAGGGATCCTACTATAGACCTGCTAGGTATCCTACCCATAGACCTGCTAGGTATCCTACTATAGACCTGCTAGGTATCCTACTATATACCTGCTGGGTATCCTACTATAGACCTGCTAGGGATCCTACTATAGACCTGCTAGGGATCCTACTATAGGCCTGCTAGGGATCCTACTATAGGCCTGCTAGGATCCTACTATAGGCCTGCTAGGGATCCTACTATAGACCTGCTTGGGATCATACTATAGACCTGCAAGGGATCCTACTATAGACCTGCTAGGGATCCTACTATAGGCCTGCTAGGGATCCTACTATAGGCATGCTAGGGATCCTACTATAGACCTGATAGGGATCCTACTATAGACCTGCTAGGGATCCTACTATAGGCCTGCTAGGGATCCTACTATAGACCTGCTAGGGATCCTACTATAGACCTGCTAGGTATCCTACTATAGACCTGCTAGGTATCCTACTATAGACCTGTTAGGGTTCCTACTATAGACCTGCTAGGGATCCTACTATAGTTCTGGTAGGGATCCTACTATAGGCCTGCTAGGGATCCTACTATAGGCCTGCTAGGTACTCTATAATAGGCCAGCTAGGGATCCTACTATAGACCTGCTAGGTATCCTACTATAGACCATCTAGGTATCCTACTATAGACCTGCTAGGGATCCTACTATAGGCCTGCTAAGGATCCTACTATAGGCCTGCTAGGTACTCTATAATAGGCCAGCTAGGTATCCTACTATAGGCCTGCTAGGGATCCTACTATAGGCCTGCATTGATCCTACTATAGGCCTGCTAGGTACTCTATAATAGGCCTGCTAGGGATCCTACTATAGGCCTGCTAGGTACTCTATAATAGGCCTACTAGGGATCTTACTACAGGCCTGCTAGGTACTCTATAATTGGCCTGCTAGGGATCCTACTATAGGCCTGCTAGGGATCCTACTATAGGCCTGCTAGGGATCCTACTATAGGCCTGCTAGGGATCCTACTATAGACCTGCTAGGTATCCTACTATAGACCTGCTAGGCATCCTACTATAGGCCTGCTAGGGATCCTACTATAGGCCTGCTAGGGATCCTACTATAGGCCTGCTAGGTACTCTATAATAGGCCAGCTAGGGATCCTACTATTGGCCTGCTAGGGATCCTACTGTAGGCCTGCATTGATCCTACTATAGACCTGCTAGGGATCCTACTATAGACCTGCTAGGGATCCTACTATAGGCCTGCTAGGGATCCTACTATAGACCTGCTAGGTATCCTACTATAGACCTGCTAGGTATCCTACTATAGACCTGTTAGGGTTCCTACTATAGACCTGCTAGGGATCCTACTATAGTTCTGGTAGGGATCCTACTATAGGCCTGCTAGGGATCCTACTATAGGCCTGCTAGGTACTCTATAATAGGCCAGCTAGGGATCCTACTATAGACCTGCTAGGTATCCTACTATAGACCATCTAGGTATCCTACTATAGACCTGCTAGGGATCCTACTATAGGCCTGCTAAGGATCCTACTATAGGCCTGCTAGGTACTCTATAATAGGCCAGCTAGGTATCCTACTATAGGCCTGCTAGGGATCCTACTATAGGCCTGCATTGATCCTACTATAGGCCTGCTAGGTACTCTATAATAGGCCTGCTAGGGATCCTACTATAGGCCTGCTAGGTACTCTATAATAGGCCTACTAGGGATCTTACTACAGGCCTGCTAGGTACTCTATAATTGGCCTGCTAGGGATCCTACTATAGGCCTGCTAGGGATCCTACTATAGGCCTGCTAGGGATCCTACTATAGGCCTGCTAGGGATCCTACTATAGACCTGCTAGGTATCCTACTATAGACCTGCTAGGTATCCTACTATAGGCCTGCTAGGGATCCTACTATAGGCCTGCTAGGGATCCTACTATAGGCCTGCTAGGTACTCTATAATAGGCCAGCTAGGGATCCTACTATTGGCCTGCTAGGGATCCTACTGTAGGCCTGCATTGATCCTACTATAGACCTGCTAGGGATCCTACTATAGACCTGCTAGGGATCCTACTATAGGCCTGCTAGGGATCCTACTATAGGCATGCTAGGGATCCTACTATAGACCTGATAGGGATCCTACTATAGACCTGCTAGGGATCCTACTATAGGCCTGCTAGGGATCCTACTATAGACCTGCTAGGGATCCTACTATAGACCTGCTAGGGATCCTACTATAGGCCTGCTAGGGATCCTACTATAGGCCTGCTAGGGATCCTACTATAGGCCTGCTAGGTACTCTATAATAGGCCTGCTAGGTATCCTACAATAGACCTGCTAGGGATCCTACTATAGACCTGCTAGGGATCCTACTATAGACCTGCTAGGGATCCTACTATAGACCTGCTAGGGATCCTACTATAGACCTGCTAGGGATCCTACTATAGACCTGCTTGGGATCCTACTATAGACCTGCTAGGGATCCTACTATAGGCATGCTAGGGATCCTACTATAGACCTGATAGGGATCCTACTATAGACCTGCTAGGGATCCTACTATAGGCCTGCTAGGGATCCTACTATAGACCTGCTAGGGATCCTACTATAGACCTGCTAGGTATCCTACTATAGACCTGCTGGGTATCCTACTATAGACCTGCTAGGGATCCTACTATAGGCCTGCTAGGGATCCTACTATAGGCCTAGGGATCCTACTATAGGCCTGATCCTACTATAGGCCTGCTAGGTACTCTATAATAGGCCTGCTAGGTATCCTACTATAGACCTGCTAGGTATCCTACTATAGACCTGCTAGGTATCCTACTATAGACCTGCTAGGTATCCTACTATAGACCTGTTAGGGTTCCTACTATAGACTGCTAGGGATCCTACTATAGTTCTGGTAGGGATCCTACTATAGGCCTGCTAGGGATCCTACTATAGGCCTGCTAGGTACTCTATAATAGGCCAGCTAGGGATCCTACTATTGGCCTGCTAGGGATCCTACTGTAGGCCTGCTCCCTACTATAGACCTGCTAGGGATCCTACTATAGACCTGCTAGGGATCCTACTATAGGCCTGCTAGGGATCCTACTATAGGCCTGCTAGGGATCCTACTATAGACCTGATAGGGATCCTACTATAGACCTGCTAGGGATCCTACTATAGGCCTGCTAGGGATCCTACTATAGACCTGCTAGGGATCCTACTATAGACCTGCTAGGGATCCTACTATAGGCCTGCTAGGGATCCTACTATAGGCCTGCTAGGGATCCTACTATAGGCCTGCTAGGTACTCTATAATAGGTCTGCTAGGTATCCTACTATAGACCTGCTAGGGATCCTACTAATAGACCTGCTAGGGATCCTACTATAGACCTGCTAGGGATCCTAATATAGACCTGCTAGGGATCCTACTATAGACCTGCTAGGGATCCTACTATAGACCTGCTTGGGATCCTACTATAGACCTGCTAGGGATCCTACTATAGGCCTGCTAGGGATCCTACTATAGACCTGCTAGGGATCCTACTATAGACCTGCTAGGGATCCTACTATAGGCCTGCTAGGGATCCTACTATAGACCTGCTAGGGATCCTACTATAGACCTGCTAGGGATCCTATCCTACTATAGACCTGCTAGGGATCCTACTATAGACCTGCTAGGGATCCTACTATAGGCCTGCTAGGGATCCTACTATAGGCCTGCTAGGGATCCTACTATAGGCCTGCTAGGTACTCTATAATAGGCCTGCTAGGTATCCTACTATAGACCTGCTAGGTATCCTACTATAGACCTGCTAGGTATCCTACTATAGACCTGCTAGGTATCCTACTATAGACCTGCTAGGGATCCTACTATAGTTCTGGTAGGGATCCTACTACAGGCCTGCTAGGGATCCTACTATAGGCCTGCTAGGTACTCTATAATAGGCCAGCTAGGGATCCTACTATAGACCTGCTAGGTATCCTACTATAGACCATCTAGGTATCCTACTATAGACCTGCTAGGGATCCTACTATAGACCTGCTAGGTATCCTCCTATAGACCTGCTGGGTATCCTACTATAGACCTGCTAGGGATCCTACTATAGACCTGCTAGGGATCCTACTATAGGCCTGCTAGGGATCCTACTATAGGCCTGCTAGGGATCCTACTATAGGCCTGCTAGGTACTCTATAATAGGCCTACTAGGGATCTTACTACAGGCCTGCTAGGTACTCTATAATTGGCCTGCTAGGGATCCTACTATAGGCCTGCTAGGGATCCTACTATAGGCCTGCTAGGGATCCTACTATAGGCCTGCTAGGGATCCTACTATAGACCTGCTAGGTATCCTACTATAGACCTGCTAGGTACTCTATAATAGGCCTACTAGGGATCTTACTACAGGCCTGCTAGGTACTCTATAATTGGCCTGCTAGGGATCTTACTACAGGCCTGCTAGGTACTCTATAATTGGCCTGCTAGGGATCCTACTATAGGCCTGCTAGGGATCCTACTATAGACCTGCTTGGGATCCTACTATAGACCTGCTAGGGATCCTACTATAGGCATGCTAGGGATCCTACTATAGACCTGATAGGGATCCTACTATAGACCTGCTAGGGATCCTACTATAGGCCTGCTAGGGATCCTACTATATAGGCCTGCTAGGTACTCTATAATAGGCCAGCTAGGGATCCTACTATAGACCTGCTAGGTATCCTACTATAGACCATCTAGGTATCCTACTATAGACCTGCTAGGTATCCTACTATAGACCTGCTAGGGATCCTACTATAGACCTGCTAGGGATCCTACTATAATGCTAGGGATCCAAAAACAGGCCTGCTAGGGATCCTACTATAGGCCTGCTAGGTACTCTATAATAGGCCTGCTAGGTATCCTACAATAGACCTGCTAGGGATCCTACTATAGACCTGCTAGGGATCCTACTATAGACCTGCTAGGATCCTACTATAGACCTGCTAGGGATCCTACTATAGACCTGCTAGGGATCCTACTATAGACCTGCTAGGGATCCTACTATAGGCCTGCTAGGGATCCTACTATAGGCCTGCTAGGGATCCTACTATAGACCTGCTAGGGATCCTACTATAGACCTGCTAGGGATCCTACTATAGACCTGCTAGGGATCCTACTATAGGCCTGCTAGGGATCCTACTATAGGCCTGCTAGGGATCCTACTATAGACCTGCTAGGGATCCTACTATAGACCTGCTAGGGATCCTACTATAGGCCTGCTAGGGATCCTACTATAGACCTGCTAGGGATCCTACTATAGACCTAGGGATCCTACTAGACCTGCTATCCTACTATAGACCTGCTAGGGATCCTACTATAGACCTGCTAGGGATCCTACTATAGCTAGGGATCCTACTATAGGCCTGCTAGGGATCCTACTATAGGCCTGCTAGGGATCCTACTATAGACCTGCTTGGGATCATACTATAGACCTGCAAGGGATCCTACTATAGACCTGCTAGGGATCCTACTATAGGCCTGCTAGGGATCCTACTATAGGCATGCTAGGGATCCTACTATAGACCTGCTAGGGATCCTACTATAGACCTGCTAGGGATCCTACTATAGGCCTGCTAGGGATCCTACTATAGACCTGCTAGGGATCCTACTATAGACCTGCTAGGTATCCTACTATAGACCTGCTAGGTATTCTACTATAGACCTGTTAGGGTTCCTACTATAGACCTGCTAGGGATCCTACTATAGTTCTGGTAGGGATCCTACTATAGGCCTGCTAGGGATCCTACTATAGGCCTGCTAGGTACTCTATAATAGGCCAGCTAGGGATCCTACTATAGACCTGCTAGGTATCCTACTATAGACCATCTAGGTATCCTACTATAGACCTGCTAGGGATCCTACTATAGGCCTGCTAAGTATCCTACTATAGGCCTGCTAGGTACTCTATAATAGGCCAGCTAGGTATCCTACTATAGGCCTGCTAGGTATCCTACTGTAGGCCTGCATTGATCCTACTATAGGCCTGCTAGGTACTCTATAATAGGCCTGCTAGGGATCCTACTATAGGCCTGCTAGGTACTCTATAATAGGCCTACTAGGGATCTTACTACAGGCCTGCTAGGTACTCTATAATTGGCCTGCTAGGGATCCTACTATAGGCCTGCTAGGGATCCTACTATAGGCCTGCTAGGGATCCTACTATAGGCCTGCTAGGGATCCTACTATATAGGCCTGCTAGGTACTCTATAATAGGCCAGCTAGGGATCCTACTATTGGCCTGCTAGGGATCCTACTGTAGGCCTGCATTGATCCTACTATAGGCCTGCTAGGTACTCTATAATAGGCCTGCTAGGGATCCTACTATAGGCCTGCTAGGTGCTCTATAATAGGCCTGCTAGGGATCTTACTATAGGCCTGCTAGGTACTCTATAATAGGCCTGCTATGGATCCTACTATAGGCCTGCTAGGGATCCTACTATAGACCTGCTAGGGATCCTACTATAGACCTGCTAGCGATCCTACTATAGACCTGCTAGGGATCCTACTATAGACCTGCTAGGGATCCTACTATAGACCTGCTTGGGATCCTACTATAGAACTGCTAGGGATCCTACTATAGACCTGCTAGGGATCCTACTATAGACCTGCTAGGGATCCTACTATAGACCTGCTAGGGATCCTACTATAGACCTGCTAGGGATCCTACTATAGGCCTGCTAGGGATCCTACTATAGGCATGCTAGGTACTACTATAATAGGCCTGCTAGGTATCCTACAATAGACCTGCTAGGGATCCTACTATAGACCTACCTACTATAGACCTGCTAGGGATCCTACTATAGACCTGCTAGGGATCCTACTATAGACCTGCTAGGGATCCTACTATAGACCTGCTAGGGATCCTACTATAGACCTGCTAGGGATCCTACTATAGGATGCTAGGGATCCTACTATAGACCTGATAGGGATCCTACTATAGACCTGCTAGGGATCCTACTATAGGCCTGCTAGGGATCCTACTATAGACCTGCTAGGGATCCTACTATAGACCTGCTAGGTATCCTACCTATAGACCTGCTAGGTATCCTACTATAGACCTGCTAGGTATCCTACTATATACCTGCTGGGTATCCTACTATAGACCTGCTAGGGATCCTACTATAGACCTGCTAGGGATCCTACTATAGGCCTGCTAGGGATCCTACTATAGGCCTGCTAAGGATCCTACTATAGACCTGTTAGGGTTCCTACTATAGACCTGCTAGGGATCCTACTATAGTTCTGGTAGGGATCCTAGGTACTCTATAATATGCCAGCTGACTGCAGGATGCCAAATGCATTAAAGAGAAGGGGGTGGGGGGATAACTAATGTTGCCTCCAGAGTGATTAATATGTTACGAGCTAGGCTTGTCACAGACAGTTTGGTGAATCTGTTGTTGGCTTAAACCATTCTAGCACCCTCCTCCTGAACAGGGTTCAACAAGTAGTTACAATAGGTCTGCTATGGATCCTGCAAGTAGGTCAGAACAGGAACAGGATTAGAAAGTTCAGAACCCAGTTTGAAGACTGAACATTGTTATGAATGGCAGTTGACAGGGATTTAAATAAGATATAGACACATTCAGCCTTCCAAATTTTCTAAGCTTTAGAATTCTGGAGTAACTGAACATTCAACCATTACTTTTAACCTAAAGTTTACCTTTGACCCCTATAGCTCATGTGCTTGACAGAGAGGGGATATGAAACACTACCATGCAGCATTCTGTAACTTGAACTTTCAGTTTGACATGAGCTCTACTTACTGCCTGTTAACCACATGTTACCTTATATCTGAACCTACCATTCCAGTGGTATATTAGTTCATAATTGTTTGACCAAATTTAAAGGATATGCTGATGTTGACACAAAAGGTGGGGTCTCTCAGACTATAAACAACGTGGACACATTATTCCAATCTTACTTTGATGCTCATTCATTTAACATATTTGTATGCATCCGTTTTCAACTCTCAAAGACTGTGGTAAGATTGTATTTCTCTATTTCACCAGATATGATCATTTTATGAGGTGTGTGTATTGTCTGATTCTTATGTAATATGTTAGTGTCTCTGGGAGACTAAGGACGTGAACAGTAAACAGGACAAAGTACATATCTACAATACATGCGGAAAGTATTCAGACCCCTTGACTTTTTCCACATTTTGTTGCGTTACAGCCTTATTCTGAAATGTATAAAAAAGAATTCCTCTCATCAATCTACACACAAAACCCCATAATGAAAAAATAAAACTGAAGTATTTTACTCAGTACTTTGTTGAAGCACCTATGGCAGCGATTACAGCCTTGAGTCTTCTTGGGAATGTCGCTACGAGCTTGGTACACCTGTATTTGGGGAGTTTCTCCCATTCTCCTCTGCAGATCCTCTCAAGCTCTGTCAGGTTGGATGGGGAGCGTCGCTGCACAGCTATTTTCAGGTCTCGCCAGAGATGTTCAATCGGGTTCAACACTGTGCTCTGGCTGGGCCACTCAAGGACATTCAGAGACTTGTCCCAAAGCCACTCCTAAATTGCCTTGGCTGTGTGTTTAGGGTCATTGTCCTGTTGGAAGGTGAACCTTCGCCCAAGTCTGAGGTCCTCAGCGCTCTGTACTTTGCTCAGTTCATCTTTCCCTCGATCCTGACTGATCTCCCAGTCCCTGCCGCTGAAAAACATCCCCATAGTATGACGCTGCCACCACCATGCTTCACCGTAGGGATGGTGCCAGGTTTCCTTCAAATGTGACACACCGTTTTAGAATGATGGAGGCCACTGTTCTTGGGGACCTTAATTTTTTAGTACCCTTCCCCAGATCTGTGCCTCGACACAATCCTGTCTCAGAGCTCTATGGACAATTCCTTTGACCTCATGGCTTGGTTTTTGCTCTGACATGCACTGTCAACTGTGGGACCTTACATAGACAGGTGTGTGCCTTTACAAATAATGTCAAAACAATTATATTTACCACAGGTGGACTCCAATCAAGTTGTAGAACATCTCAAGATGATCAATGGAGACAGGATGCACCTGAGCTCAATTTCGAGTCTCATAGCAAATGGTCTGAATACTTATGTAAATATTCTATTTCTGTTTTTAGTTTTAATGCATTTACATAAAAATCTAAAACATGTTTATACTTGTCATTATGGGGTATTTTATGTAGATTGATGAGTTTTTTTAAATTTTTATAAAAAGCATTATATGATAAGGCTGTAACGTAACAAAATGTGGAAAAAGTCAAGGGGTCTGAATACTTTCCATATGCACTGTATGTCAATTACTGAAGTGTCCTTGATTGAGCTCGACCAACGTGTATGTGTCACTGGTCGGGTAGAGATTGGGACTATCCTATTGTTTCCTTTATACCGGTTAAGCTAAGTCAAGACTGGGTAAGCTAAGTCAAGACTGGTTAAGCTAAGTCAAGACCTCAAGTATTTGACAAAACATAAGACACAGATACAAATCTATACTAGAGCTGAAGTAACAGAGGAAAATATAGCATTTGACTTCTAGAAATGTAAGAGACAATCTATACAAACACAGGTGGAGAATCCAACAATGCAGACCATGGATATTGATGATGACACATCTCCCAACAAGCCCAGTGTTACATTTTCAGGTATCAATTCAAGTACAAACACACAGCTTTTGTTCCTTACAATCCTGGATGATATAAGTATTTTAACATTACCAGAGAGAGTGCAAAGATCTTACATGATACATCCCTGTGATTCAGCTCATTTTCATTGGTGGAAGAGACCCTCTGGAATTGCTGCAGTGTGTCTGGGGCTGCTGTGTGTTCTCCTATTGGCTGGGATCATAGGCCTGTTTGTCTACTGTAAGTTTAGAATGTTTTGACATAAATATGTGTAACCTTCAGTGGTGTAATAGTTAAACATATGTATATAATTTTCCATTTTAAAGATGGCGTCATCGATCATCACTACTCAACAGAGAGAGACCAACAGACCAGTTACAGCCTTCTGACTAAAGAAGGAGATCAGCAACCAACCAGTTATAATAATGTGACTAAAGAGGGACAACAGCTACAGACCAGTTACAACACCCTGACTAAAGAGAGAGACCAGCTACAGAGCAGTTACAACAACCTGACTGAAGAGAGATACCAGCTACAGACCAGTTACAACACCCTGACTAAAGAGAGAGACCAGCTACAGACAGGTTACAACACCCTGACTAAAGATAGAGACCAGCTACAGACCAGTTACAACAACCTGACTGAAGAGAGAGATAAGCTACAGACCAGTTACAACACCCTGACTAAAGATAGAGACCAGCTACAGAGCAGTTACAATAACCTGACTGAAGAGAGAGACCAGCTACAGACCAGTTACAACACCCTGACTAAAGAGAGAAACCAGCTACAGAGCAGTTACAATAACCTGACTGAAGAGAGAGACCAGCTACAGACCAGTTACAACACCCTGACTAAAGAGAGAAACCAGCTACAGAGCAGTTACAACAACCTGACTGAAGAGAGAGACGAGCTACAGACCAGTTACAACACCCTGACTAAAGAGAGAGACCAGCTACAGACCAGTTACAACACCCGGACTAAAGAGAGAGACCAGCTACAGACCAGTTACAACACCCTGACTAAAGAGAGAGACAAGCTACAGACCAGTTACAACAACCTGACTGAAGAGAGAGACGAGCTACAGACCAGTTACAACACCCTGACTAAAAAGAGAGACCAGCTACAGAATAGTCTCGCAACCAAAATTAAGGAGAAAGACCAGTTGCAGAATACTCTCAACACAATAACTCAGGAAAGAGATCAACTGCAGAATAGTCTTAATACAAAAACAAAGGAGAGAAACCAGCTACAGAATAGCCTAAATACCAGGACCACAGAGAGAGACCAGCTACAGAATAGCCTAAATACCAGGACCACAGAGAGAGACCAGCTACAAAATAGTCTCACCACAAGGACCAAAGACAGGGACAAGCAACAAAATAGTCTTAAAGTCATGACTGCTGAAAGGGATCAATTAAAGAAGAATCTTAACTCAAGGACTAAAGAGAGAGACCAGTTACAGAATAGTCTTAATACCAAAACTAAGGACAGAGACCAGTTGCGGAATACTCTCACCACAATAACTCGGGAGAGAGACCAGTTGCAGAATAGTCTAAATAACAGGACCATAGAGAGAGACCAGTTACAGAATCATCTCAATACCACAACCACTGAAATGGACAAGTTGAAGAAGAGTGTGGAGAATAGAACTATGGAGCGTGACCAGCTACAGAAGGAGAGGGAAAGGCTGAACTGTAATATCACAGGTAAGGAAAGTCATTTGCAGTAGAACCCTGTTTTCAATACAACTAAATAAAAACGTGCACAACTACACAGACAAGATGCCTTAAGAAAACAATCACAATTAACATTTAAAAGATCAGAAATCTATTTTTTTCATTGTGCAGGGAGCAGCAAACATCCATTCTAATAGTTTTTTGTAAATTGTTCCACATGTAAGGTGCATCACCACTGAAGGGACATGTTCTGATCTGTGTAGAAACTGTGGGGATCTGAAGTGTAATGAAATACATTGACCCAGTTTTTAATTAGTAATTCTAGAAGAGACTAGAGATGTCAGATACATTGGAAGTTGTTACTTGTACATCAAGCTGCCTCTACAGAAACAGGAGCAGGAGCCTAGATCATATGAGATGTTCTGACCTCTCACAAGCCAAGGCTCATACAAAGCTACTTACTTATTCAATGTGTGAATAAATAATAGTTGTAAAAGTTATGTTTAATGTGTAAATGTCAGATACACTGAACAAAAATATAAACACAACATGTAAAGTGTTGGTCTCATGTTTCATGAGCAGAAATAAAAGATACCAGAAATGCTCCATACACACAAAAAGCCAGTTTCTATCAAATGCTCAGATTTGTTATAATCTCTGTTAGTGAGCATTTCTCCTTTGCCAAGATGATCCATCCACCTGACAGGTGTGGCATATCAAGAAGCTGATTAAACAGCATCATAATTACACAGGTGCAACTTGTGCTGGGAATACGGACATATTCAATCAATCCCTATACCAGTCTGCTGTTCCCACATGCTTCAAGAGGGCCACCATTGTTCCTGTTCCCAAGAAAGCTAAGGTAACTGAGCTAAACGACTACCGCCCCATAGCACTCACATCCGTCATCATGAAGTGCTTTGAGAGACTAGTCAAGGACCATATCACCTCCACCCTACCTGACACCCTAGACCCACTCCAATTTGCTTACCGCCCAAATAGGTCCACAGACGATGCAATCTCAACCACACTGCACACTGCCCTAACCCATCTGGACAAGAGGAATACCTATGTGAGAATGCTGTTCATCGACTACAGCTCGGCATTCAACACCATAGTACCCTCCAAGCTCGTCATCAAGCTCGAGACCCTGGGTCTCGACCCCGCCCTGTGCAACTGGGTACTGGACTTCCTGACGGGCCGCCCCCAGGTGGTGAGGGTAGACAACAACATCTCCTCCCCGCTGATCCTCAACACTGGGGCCCCACAAGGGTGCGTTCTGAGCCCTCTCCTGTACTCCCTGTTCACCCACGACTGCGTGGCCACGCACGCCTCCAACTCAATCATCAAGTTTGCGGACGACACAACAGTGGTAGGCTTGATTACCAACAACGACGAGACGGCCTACAGGGAGGAGGTGAGGGCCCTCGGAGTGTGGTGTCAGGAAAATAACCTCACACTCAACGTCAACAAAACTAAGGAGATGATTGTGGACTTCAGGAAACAGCAGAGGGAACACCCCCCCATCCACATCGATGGAACAGTAGTGGAGAGGGTAGCAAGTTTTAAGTTTCTCGGCATACACATCACAGACAAACTGAATTGGTCCACTCACACAGACAGCATCGTGAAGAAGGCGCAGCAGCGCCTCTTCAACCTCAGGAGCCTGAAGAAATTCGGCTTGTCACCAAAAGCA
The DNA here is from genome assembly GCF_018296145.1 of Oncorhynchus tshawytscha. NCBI lineage: Eukaryota > Metazoa > Chordata > Actinopteri > Salmoniformes > Salmonidae > Oncorhynchus > Oncorhynchus tshawytscha. The sequence goes on along the minus strand of NW_024609620.1, from coordinate 132,618 downwards.
CTCACAAACTTCTACAGATGCACAATCGAGAGCATCCTGGCGGGCTGTATCACCGCCTGGTATGGCAACTGCACCGCCCTCAACCGTAAGGCTCTCCAGAGGGTAGTGAGGTCTGCACAACGCATCACCGGGGGCAAACTACCTGCCCTCCAGGACACCTACACCACCCGATGCTACAGGAAGGCCATAAAGATCATCAAGGACATCAACCACCCGAGCCACTGCCTGTTCACCCCGCTGTCATCCAGAAGGCGAGGTCAATACAGGTGCATCAAACCTGGGACCGAGAGACTGAAAAACAGCTTCTATCTCAAGGCCATCAGACTGTTAAACAGCCACCACTAACATTGAGTGGCTGCTGCCAACACACTGTCAATGACACTGACTCAACTCCAGCCACTTTAATAATGGGAATTGATGGGAAATGATGTAAATATATCACTAGCCACTTTAAACAATGCTACCTTATATAATGTTACTTACCCTACATTATTCATCTCATATGCATACGTATATACTGTACTCTATATCATCGACTGCATCCTTATGTAATACATGTATCACTAGCCACTTTAACTATGCCACTTTGTTTACATACTCATCTCATATGTATATACTGTACTCGATATCATCTACTGTATCTTGCCTATGCTGCTCTGTACCATCACTCATTCATATATCCTTATGTACATATTCTTTATCCCCTTACACTGTGTATAAGACAGTCGTTTTTTGGAATTGTTAGTTAGATTACTTGTTCGTTATTACTGGATTGTCGGAACTAGAAGCACAAGCATTTCGCTACACTCGCATTAACATCTGCTAACCATGTGTATGTGACAAATAAAATTTGATTTGATTTGATTTGATAAAAGGACACACTAAATTGTGCAGTCTTGTCTACAACACAATACAGATGTCTCAAGTTAAGGGATCATGCAATTGGCATGGCGACTACAAGAATGTCGACCAGAGCTGTTGCCAGATAACTGAAAGTTCATTTCTCTACCGTAAGCCGCCTCCAACGTCGTTTTAGAGAATTTGTCAGTACATCCAACCGGCCTCACAACCGCAGACCATGTGTAACCACACCAGCACAGGACCTCCACATCTGACTCCTTCACCTGCCACCCGGACAACTGATAAAACTGGGTTTGCACAACAAGAATTTCAGTGCAAACTGTCAGAAATCGTCTCAGGGAAGCTAATTTGTATGCCGCAAGGATCTGTACAAAGTTCCTGGAATCTGAAAATGTTCCAGTTCTTCGATGGCCCGAATACTCAACAGACATGTCACCCATTGAGCATGTTTGTGATGCTCTGGATTGACGTGTACAGCAACGTGTTCCAGTTCCCGCCAATATCCAGCAACTTTGCACAGCCATTGAAGTGGAGTGGGACAACATTCCACAGGCCACAATAAACAGCCTGATCAACTCTATGTGAAGGAGATGTGTCACACCGCATGAGACAAATGGTGTTTTTCTGATCCACACCCCTACCTTTATTAAGGTGCCTGAGACCAACAGATGCATTTCTGTATTCCCAGTCATGTGAAATCCATACATTAGGGCCTAAAAAATGTATTTCAATGGACTGATTTCCTTATATGAACTGTAACTACGTGACATTTTTGAAATTGTTGCTCCGTTTATATTCTTCAGTGTAAAAGCTGTAGGCAAACAGGCAATTCACACAAACGATTGCTGTGGGAAATCACCAGAACATTTGATTTATTTCCTGGGGAAAGGCAGAATCAGCTCAGTGGAAGGGTTCATTAGCTTTATCTGTGTCATGTTCTTTTTATTTTAAATAACATTCAAGTAACACATATGGTAAATGTGAAACTTCTAGGGTCCTGTCCTGAAGGATGGAGAAGGTTTGGCTGCAGCTGTTACTACCTCTCTACTGAGAGGAAATCCTGGGAGGAGAGTAGCCAGGACTGTCTGGAGAGAGGAGCAGATCTGGTGATCATTAACAGTGAAGAGGAACAGGTGAGAGACAGAGAGAGATACTCTATTTATTAGTCCATCATGTGTTAGTAACAATGATTTTTCTGTTCCTCAACAACAGACATTCATCAATGGGTTTGAATCAGTCACTTTTGCCTGGATTGGTCTTACTGACTCTGTTACTGAGGGGACCTGGAAATGGGTGGACGGCACCCCACTGACCACCCCAAGGTAAGAGACTACTGCTCTATAATAACACTGACCACCCCAAGGTAAGAGACTACTGCTCTATAATAACACTGACCACCCCAAGGTAAGAGACTACTGCTCTATAATAACACTGACCACCCCAAGGTAAGAGACTACTGCTCTATAATAACACTGACCACTCCAAGGTAAAAGACTACTGTGCTATAATAACACTGGAAGGAGTTGGACGGATTCTCTGTGTTGTTCATACTCTAGGTTCTGAGAGAGTGGTCAGTCTAACTCTGTGTTTTTTTTTACTGCAGCTATTGGGGGAGAAGACATCCTAATGCTGGTACATACCATAACTGTGGGTTTCACTATTACGTATCATCAGGCCATGGAGTATGGTGGAGTTTTGATTGTTCCTCTTCACAACAGTGGATCTGTGAGAAATAGGCTTCTCTTAGGTACTTTCTCTACACTGCTGATGAATGAACTCTCTACTGTATGTTAATGGTGGTCTGAAGGCTGGTGTGATTTGATAGAATGGTACTCTGAACTACACGTAGGACAGAAACACACACACACATTCAGACACACCAACATACAGGACCTGAACAAGAGTCTCCCATGGGAGAAAACAACACCTTTATTAGACAAAGAGGAAATTCCCTTTTGGACCGATAGCTGACACTGATTTTCAACTCGCAGGCGGGACTACCACATCACGTGGCGATGAACAACCAATCATGACCGACTCATGTCTGCTACACAAGCTGACACACAATCATTTATTCATGTGTCAAACAATGATGTGTAGAATATAGATATCATTCAATAGCCGCTGTCAATCAATTACTGTTAAGTTCTACATTTCTAAATACATTTAAAATGACTGTATATGTTTATTAGTTATACAGTATGTCTGCTTCTTGTGCTTTTATCATTCCGTACTTAAACAACGTGTACTTCCTGCTTATTCAATAAATCATTTCATCTTTATTAAAGACATTTCTTGTCTAGTACATTATTGTTCTCTCTAATCTGTTCTATACTTTATCTAATATTAACATGGAGTCTAGAAGGACAAGACTCCTCTGTCTCTTTAGGATAGAGAGTGAATGTTACTGTTTACATTTGAACTCATGTTAACTTCCTGTTTGTGGTGACAACACCAGAATGTAGGGTTGGATCAGAACCATTAGTTATGAAAACAGTGTCTATGGTTGTGTTACTAAACTACCTGGAACTAATCATTGACTACAGGAGGACAGGTGGAATTAACTCCAGTTATAAGAGAGACAGGGTTTTGAGTGGATGTGATTGACAGAATGCATGAGATTCATCTAATAGGGTATAAATCATTGGAGGCTGCTGAGGAGGACGGCTCATAATAATGTCTGGAACAGAGCAAATAGAATGGCATCAAACATAGAAACCATAGAAACCATACGCTTGATGTATTTGATACCATTCCACTAATTCTTGACCAGCCATTACAAGCCCATCCTCCACAATTAAGGGTCCACCAATAAACATCCATCCCGTGTGACCATGTATGACTGGCCTAGAGGAGCTACAGCCTGTGCTAATTCAACACTACACTACACAACACTAACCCAATACACCTGGGCTCTTTCTCAGACATCTAAACAATCTGTCCACTCCTTCACTGATCTGGAAGAGTTGACCAGGTCAAAGCTAAGCCAATCTAATGAGCTTCCTTCCACCATATTGTTTTCACCTGTTAAGCCAATCAGTGCAGAGGTAGGGGAGGAGACAAGCTGAAGACAAGTGAAAGAGCCTCTGGCCACATTCAGAAGCCAAACTTGCAGCTATAAATCATATCAATAAAGCAGAATTAATTTCTTATTCTACACGTCAGAGAGGCATGTTTTTTTACTACATACTATATTTCAGTTCCTCAACGTTGCATCCTGCTGAACGGGACCCTGGTCTGGTCACATGTCCATAGATTACGTACCAAGTCCACCATCTAGTGGTCAATTATTATACTGCTATACATTTCCTCAGACTAGTTTCTAACAAAGATATGCATTACCCCTTGACAACTGACAGGGGGCGCTGTTTTGAAGCCTCTGCACATTCATTTTGGTGCTACTCCATTGTAAAGATTTTGGAAGATACAGAAATGCATTTATTAATGTCTACATTCAAATGACAAGTATAGTATATCAGACATCTTAATGTATGTATATTAGACAACTTAATGCATACTTTAAAATTATATTAAATGAAGATTAAAATATATAACAGATGGGTTCATTGTACAACAACAAAATCAATGAGCAACCATGGGGCATAACTGACAGGGTTGGCTTAGATTGTTGACAGCATGTAAACTATATTTCATCTCCAATGTTTGAAAACAAATACATTTGAACAATGAGCCCTTGTATCAAATACATCATTACTGTTGCTGGTGAGACAGCTAGCAAATATTACCCATATTAAAGTGAAATCAGTCAAAACACCTAAAACAAGAAACGGTATCAATAATGATGAAACGAGATGAAACGAGCCACTTACAATTCACCACATGGAAGTTTCTTGTCAATCTTGCTAGCAATTTGGTCATCCAGAATCACAACCACTTACGTTCTCCAGAAAGAACCAAATAATGTAGCTCAAACAGAAGTGGGAACTAACAGAGTCACTGACCACAATCAACAAGCAACAGGTGGGTTTAGGAGGAGTTCTGAAAGACACTTATGGGGGAGTCCACTGGGAGTTGACTAGCAACAACTGGAACCTAAAAGACACACATCATGAGCACCCACTAAATGTTCCCCAAGAACAGATAAAAAAGAGCAACCATCACCAAACTGAAGACACCAAACTGAAGACACCAAACTGAAGACACCAAACTGAAGACACCAAACTGAAGACACCAAACTGAAGACACCAAACTTGAAAGACAAGAAGCAAACCAATAAGTGGAGCAAAATGAAAACAGGGAAGATCTGATAAAGGAATGTTTTTCTATCAAATAGGGAGCACCAACTGAGGGTGTTTACCCTCCACCTCTCTCAACACAACTGGAGTACTGGGCCAGACACTCTTAGATAGCACCTGGGCCAGACACTCTTAGATAGCACCTGGGCCAGACACTCTTAGATAGCACCTGGGCCAGACACTCTTAGATAGCACCTGGGCCAGACACTCTTAAATAGCACCTGGGCCAGACACTCTTAGATAGCACCTGGGCCAGACACTCTTAAATAGCACCTGGGCCAGACACTCTTAGATAGCACCTGGGCCAGACACTCTTAGATAGCACATGGGCCAGACACTCTTAAATAGCACCTGGGCCAGACCCTCTTAAATAGCACCTGGGCCAACATGTCATGCTCAAGTACATTTGTCTAAGTTGGCACATATGAGAATAAACCCTGTCAAATAAGTGTATAACAATGTTGCCTTTTTCCTCCAGAGACCAGTGCGCCAAGTAGACATCAATGTTTTCTAGAATCTCTGAGTTACCCAATCGTCCAATAGGAACAGTGAGTATTGGGCTTTCTTCATGCTCTTTAGGAAGACTACAGTCTGACTTCTGTCCCATGGAAGCACACACATTGTTTTAGTGGCGTTTTCAGCTAACCCATCTGTATAAAAACATCCCTGAAAATATATTTGTCAGTACTAATGTTACTGTTCCCACAACAACAAAGTAATATCTAAATACATGTCATTTGGTCTTTGAAACATTTAGCAGAAATACTGTTGAATTCCATTCCTATGGAGGACTGCTCCTACTGGGGCGTGGCCAATATGGCGGCCGGGGGCTTCAAAGCCTCTCATTGGCCAATACAAAGCATCAGCAATCCAGGGTTTATATACATCATTGGTTTCTATTTGTTCAATCTGACCTTTTTTTCTCCAAACTGGAAACAACCCAGCCATCACACAATTACTGTCAATTTTAAATCGAGTGCTTTTAATGTACAGCATTTCCCTCACTCAGACAACCAAACATTTTCAAAGTTTCCCAATTAGAGAGAGGGATGGGGTCAACTTCTTTGGTGCGCAGTGCTCAATTTCAGAACAGCTGTCTGTCTAAACGCATACAGAACTGTGAAGTGGAGACCCTGATCTATGACGTCATGTATAGCATGTTACTGTACAGCCACAGCATTACAATTTAGGCGTTTATCAGTGTCCAAATCTGCCATATTCAACCACTATATGGGTATGAGTGTGAAGGACTACAGACTGGGATTCAATGCAAGGCATGTTATAGCGTGAAGAACTTTACAGCTGACAATGCACCTTTTAAAGGCATTTTCCCCTATGTTAGCAGGAACTGCATTCATGGTAAACGCTGTGCATGTCGCTTCAAACCTAAAGGACCAATAGTGTATCATGCTGTGGTCCATGTTTAATTAATGGAGTTGTATTGGAGCTATGTGAGCTGGTCCACCATTCATCAGGCCCAGGGAACACACACCTGTTGTCTGATAGGCTGTGGTTACAATTTCAACATTTACCATCATGGTGTGATGTAACAATTTAACCACAAACTGATTTCATTTGTATGTTTTTACAGTTATCAACACATTCAAATGACAGGTTTATGTGGACCATGTGTTAATTCTACTTATGAAGCTAGGAAGTGTGTGTGTTTCTGTCTTTACGTCTGGCTGTACTTGCATTGAAACCTGGAAATGTAACACCAACACCATCCATTCCTCTGGGCTTGTCAGCACTACGTGTCATCATCAATATCAATGGTCTTCATTGCTCTAGTTATTTGCTTTCAACCCCACTGGCAGGTTTTTTAATCACCCCTGCTCAGTCCCCCAGAACCACTAACACATTACATAACAATCAGCCATAAAATGATCATATCATGTGAAATGAAGAAAATTAATCTTATCAAGGTCTTTGAGAGTTGAAATTGCATTCACCATATATGTTACATTGGATTGTTGTTAAGACAAACAACACAATTGAAGTGATGGAGTATTATTAAGACAGGCCAAACAATAATGAACTGATGTACCACTGTCTGATAGGTTCAGATACATCATGTGACAAAAACAGAATGTGTGGTTGGTTGGAAACAGGCAGGAAGTGTAACTAAAGTTCACAGTCAATCTCAAGTCCAACTAAACGTTGCAGACTGCTGCACAGAAGTGTTTCACAACACCCTGTTTCAATCACAACATCTGGGGTTATGAATGGGGTTATGAATGGGGTTATGAATGGGGTTATGAATGGGGTTATAAATGGGGTTATAAATGGGGTTATGAATGGGGTTATAAATGGGGTTATGAATGGGGTTATAAATGGGGTTATAAATGGGGTTATAAATGGGGTTATGAATGGGGTTATAAATGGGGTTATAAATGGGGTTATAAATGGGGTTATAAATGGGGTTATGAATGGGGTTATGAATGGGGTTATGAATGGTGAAATGGTCAAATTTTCTGTTCCTCCAGAAGCCTCAATACCTAAATGTGTCTATACCTTACTTTCAAAGATATGTTTTGTGAATTAATATGTTCTGTGTGAATAACAGTGCAGGGAATCTTCTGCAGTAAAATAAACCCAATGGACTCGATGCAAAGAAAATGCAGATCTAGAGATCCACCATCTCAGGAAAACTGACCTGGGATCAAGTCCTCCCTGTCCACATGACCGTATTCATTGTGATCAAAAACGATAAACAGATCCTGGATCAGCACACCTACACTGAGACATTTGACAAATATGGGCCCTGACTTGAGTCTGCTAATGAGGCACTTTCTTTAGGTTTTACAAAAGTCTAAATACTTTACAGAAACTACAGAGAAAAAAAGGTGAAAGTGAAAGATAAAAATATGAAAGTTTGGTGTGAGAAAAGGAGAAGTGGAGGAGCTGTGTCAGAGTAATACGAAGGACTCCACCTAACACTCCACTCTGGTACCATGTGACTTCTTAAAGTCCTATACAGTTTCTTGTAAACCACTAGATCTTGGTTGACCTACAGTAGCCCCTACAAGGCCTTACAACAGGCTAGCTACCCAGTTATCAACAAGCACTCAGCAGGCAGGTGGCTCTCCAACAGGCTAGCTACCTAGTTAGCAACAAGAACTCAGCAGGCAGGTGGCTCTACAACAGGCTAGCTACCTAGTTAGCAACAAGAACTCAGCAGGCAGGTGGCTCTACAACAGGCTAGCTACCCAGTTATCAACAAGCACTCAGCAGGCAGGTGGCTCTCCAACAGGCTAGCTACCTAGTTAGCAACAACATTCAGCAGGCAGGTGGATCTCCAAAATGATTTGGGCAGTGAGACAGCAGACTTGCTCACCAGCCTTACTGGCAGGTCGCCCACTTTCAGATACAAATCAACCCACCAGAGATGTAAATTACGTCATAGGCTAATGAGCAACTCTAAATTTAGCTAACAACCCTAGAATAGGCTACCGAGTTGCTGTAAATTAAGCAATCAACCCTAAAATAGGTTGATATTCAGCCTTCCAAGTTTTCTAAGCTTTAGAATTTTGGAGTAACTGAACATTCAACATTTAATTTTAACTTAAAGTATACCTTTTATTTATTTATTTATTTAAATATTTTAATTGCGCACCCTCCAATTTCACTGGATGATGTCGACTTTGGTCCCGCTTGCTATCAACCCTACAATAGTTTAAATAGAAAGTCTAAATGAAGCTAGCACCCCTACAATAGGCTATAGACTAGCTAGCACCCCTGCAATAAGCTATAGGCTAGCTAGCACCCCTACAATAGGCTATAGCTAGCTAGCACCCCTACAATAGGCTATAGGCTAGCTAGCACCCCTACAATAGGCTATAGGCTAGCTAGCATCCCTACAATAGGCTATAGGCTAGCTAGCATCCCTACAATAGGCTATAGGCTAGCTACACCCCTACAATAGGCTATAGGCTAGCTAGCATCCCTACAATAGGCTATAGGCTAGCTAGCATCCCTACAATAGGCTAACTAGCATCCCTACAATAGGCCATTAATTTTAAGCATCCCTAAATAGGCTATATTTATTTAGCATCCCTACAATACGCTATAGGCTAGCTAGCACCCCTACAATAGGCTATAGGCTAGCTAGCATCCCTACAATAGGCTATAGGCTACCTAGCACCCCTACAATAGGCTAAAGGCTAGCTAGCATCCCTACAATAGGCTATAGGCTAGCTAGCATCCCTACAATAGGCTATAGGCTAGCTAGCACCCCTACAATAGGCTATAGGCTAGCTAGCATCCCTACAATAGGCTATAGGCTAGCTAGCACCCTACAATAGGCTATAGGCTAGCTAGCATCCCTACAATAGGCTATAGGCTAGCTAGCACCCCTACAATAGGCTATAGGCTAGCTAGCATCCCTACAATAGGCTATAGGCTAGCTAGCACCCCTACAATAGGCTATAGGCTAGCTAGCATCCCTACAATAGGCAATAGGCTAGCTAGCACCCCTACAATAGGCTATAGGCTAGCTAGCATCCCTACAATAGGCTATAGGCTAGCTAGCATCCCTACAATAGGCTATAGGCTAGCTAGCACCCCTACAATAGGCTATAGGCTAGCTAGCATCCCTACAATAGGCTATAGGCTAGCTAGCACCCCTACAATAGGCTATAGGCTAGCTACACCCCTACAATAGGCTATAGGCTAGCTACACCCCTACAATAGGCTATAGGCTAGCTAGCACCCCTACAATAGGCTATAGGCTAGCTAGCATCCCTACAATAGGCTATAGGCTAGCTAGCACCCCTACAATAGGCTATAGGCTAGCTACACCCCTACAATAGGCTATAGGCTAGCTAGCACCCCTACAATAGGCTATAGGCTAGCTAGCATCCCTACAATAGGCTATAGGCTAGCTAGCATCCCTACAATAGGCTATAGGCTAGCTAGCACCCTTATGTCAAAGAGAAAGCTGTATTTTTACAAAGGATGAAAACCTGGGAATGACAAACGCTTTACAGGATGCTGACACACTGACCACAGGATGTCAAATCCATTACAGTGAAGGGGGAATGTTTAACGTTGCATCCAGAATGATTATGATGTTACCAGCTAGTCCTGTCATGGACAGTTTGGTGAGTCTGTTGTTGACTAAAACCATTCTAGCACCCTCCTCCTGAACAGGGTGCAACAACCAGTTACTGAGTTACTGAAGGTCAGGACAGAAACAGGGTTAGACAGTTCAGAACCCAGTTTGAACAATGAACATTTTTATAAAATGGCAGTTGACAGGGCTTTAAGTAAAGTATAGACACATTTTGACATTCAGCCTTCCAAGTTTTCTAAGCTTTAGAATTTTGGAGTAACTGAACATTCAACCATTACTTTTAACCTAAATTATACCTTTGACCCCTATAGCTCATGTGCTTGAGAGAGAAGGGAAATGAAACACTTATATGCAGCATTCTGTAACTTGAACTTTCAGTTTGACTTACGTCCTGTCAACCACGTTGCCTTTTATCTGAACCTAACATCCAGTGGTATATTAGTTCATAATTGTTTGACCAAATTTAAAGGATATGCTGATGTTGACACAAAAGGTGGGGTCTCTCAGACTATAAAAAATTGTGGACACATTATTCCAATCTTACTTTGATGCTCATTCATTTAACATATTTGTATGCATCCGTTTTCAACTCTCAAAGACTGTGGTAAGATTGTATTTCTCTATTTCACCAGATATGATCATTTTATGAGGTGTGTTTATTGTCTGATTCTTCTGTAATATGTTAGTGTCTCTGGGAGACTAAGCAGGTGAACAGTAAACAGGACAAAGTACATATCTACAATACATGCGGAAAGTATTCAGACCCCTTGACTTTTTCCACATTTTGTTACATTACAGCCTTATTCTGAAATGCATTAAATTGTTTGTTTTTTCCCTGTCATCAATCTACACACAAAACCCCATAATGAAAAAAAAAAAACTGAAGTATTTTACCCCGGAAATATTACATTGACGTAAGTATTCAGACCTTTTACTCAATACTTTGTTGAAGCTCCTATGGCAGCGATTACAGCCTTGAGTCTTCTTGGGAATGTCGCTACGAGCTTGGCACACCTGCTCTGGTTGGGCAACTCAAGGACATTCAGAGACTTGTCCCGAAGCCACTCCTAAGTTCTCTTGGCTGTGTGCATTGTCCTGTTGGAAGGTGAACCTTCGCCCAAGTCTGAGGTCCTCAGCGCTCTGTACTTTGCTCCGTTCATCTTTCCCTCGTTCCTGACTGATCTCCCAGTACCTGCTGCTGAAAAATATCCCCATAGTATGATGCTGCCACCACCATGCTTCACCGTAGGGATAGTGCCAGGTTTCCTTGAAACTTGGCATTCAGGCCAAATCTTGCTTTCTTCAGACCAGAGCCTCTTGTTTCTCATTGTCTGAGAGTCCTTAAGGTGCCTCTTGGCAACCTCCAAGCGGACTGTTATGTGCCTTTTTCTACCATCTGTCTGGCCACTCCACCATAAAGGCCTAATTGGTGTAGTGCTGCAGAGTTGGTTGTCCTTCTGGAAGGTTCTCCCATCTCCACAGAGGAACTCTGTCAGAATGACCATTGGGTTCTTGGTCACCTCCCTGACCAAGGGCCTTCCCCCCCCGATTGCTCAGTTTGGCCAGGCGGCCATCTTTAGGAAGAGTCTTGGTGGATCCAAACTACTTCAATTTAAGAATGATGGAGGCCACTGTGTTCTTGGGGACCTTCCTTTTTTGGTACCCTTCCCCAGATATGTACCTCGACACAATCCTGTCTCGGAGCTTTACGGACAATTCCTTTGACATCGTGGCTTGGTTTTCACTCTGACATGCAATGTCAACTGTGGGACATTGTATAGACAGACCTTATAATGGTCTGAATACTTATGCATATAATGTATTTCTGTTTTTTAATACATTTGCAAAAAAATCCAAAAACATGTTTATACTTGTCATTATGGGGTATTTTTTGTAGATCGATGAGGATTTAAAGAAAATACAAATGATTATACAATAAGGCTGTAACGTAACAAAATGTGGAAAAAGTCAAAATCAAATCAAATGTATTTATATAGCCCTTCGTACATCAGCTGATATCTCAATGTGCTGTACAGAAACCCAGCCTAAAACCCCAAACAGCAAGCAATGCAGGTGTAGAAGCACGGTGGCTAGGAAAAACTCCCTAGAAAGGCCAAAATCTAGGAAGAAACCTAGAGAGGAACCAGGCTATGTGGGGTGGCCAGTCCTCTTCTGGCTGTGCCGGGTAGAGATTATAACAGAACATGGCCAGGATGTTCAAATGACCAGCATGGTCCAATTATAATAAGGCAGAACAGTTGAAACTGGAGCAGCAGCACAGCCAGGTGCACTGGGGACAGCAAGGAGTCATCATGTCAGGTAGTCCTGAGGCATGGTCCTAGGGCTCAGGTCCTCCGAGAGAGAGAAGGAAAGAGAGAAAGAGAGAATTAGAGAGAGCACACTTAAATTCACACAGGACACCGAATAGGACAGGAGAAGTACTCCAGATATAACAAACTGACCCTAGCCCCCCGACACATAAACTACTGCAGCATAAATACTGGAGGCTGAGACAGGAAGGGTCAGGAGACACTGTGGCCCCATACGAGGACACCCCCGGACAGGGCCAAACAGGAAGGATATAACCCCACCCACTTTGCCAAAGCACAGCCCCCACACCACAAGAGGGATATCTGAGGGGTCTGAGTACTTTCCAAATGCACTGTACTGAAGTGTGCTTGTTTGAGCTCTACTACCGTGTATGTGTCGCTAGTTGGGTAGAGATTGGGACTATCCTATTGTTTCCTTTGTACTGGGTAAGCTAAGTCAGGTGACCTCAAGTATTTGCCTTGACGACACATAAGGCACAGATACAAACCTACACTAGAGCTGAAGTAACAGAGGAAAATATAGCATTTAACTTCTAGAAATGTAAGAGACAATCTATACAAACACAGGTGGAGAATCCAACAATGCAGACCATGGATATTGATGATGACACGTCTCCCAACAAGCCCAGTGTTACATTTTCAGGTATCAATTCAAGTACAAACACACAGCTTTTGTTCCTTACAATCCTGGATGATATAAGTATTTTAACGTTACCAGAGAGAGTGCAAAGATCTTACATGATACATCCCTGTGATTCAGCTAATTTTCTGTGGTGGAAGAGACCCTCTGGAGTTGCTGCAGTGTGTCTGGGGCTGCTGTGTGTTCTCCTATTGGCTGGGATCATAGGCCTGTCTGTCTACTGTAAGTTTAGAATGCTGTTTTGTAAACTTTAATGGTGTGATAGTTAAACATAATTGAATATTTGATCAACTTTTCCCTTTTACAGATGGAGTCATTGATCATCACTACTCAACAGAGGGAGACCAACAGACCAGTTACAGCCTTCTGACTAAAGAAGGAGATCTGCAACCAACCAGTTATAATAACTTGACAAAAGAGGGAGCCGAGCTACAGAGCAGTTACAACACCTTAACTCAAGAGAGAGACGAGCTACAGACCAGTTACAACACCCTGACTAAAGAGAGAGACGAGCTACAGAGCAGTTATAACACCCTGACTAAAGAGAGAGACGAGCTACAGAGCAGTTACAACACCCTGACTAAAGAGAGAGAAAGCTACAGACCAGTTTACAACACCCTGACTAAAGAGAGAGACCAGTTGCAGACCAGTTACAACACCTTAACTCAAGAGAGAGACCAGCTACAGACCAGTTACAACACCCTGACTAAAGAGAGAGACGAGCTACAGACCAGTTACAACACCTTAACTCAAGAGAGAGACGAGCTACAGACCAGTTATAACACCCTGACTGAAGAGAGAGACCAGCTACAGAACAGTCTCACCACAAGGACTGCTGAAAGGGAGAAATTACAGAATAGTCTTAACTCAAGGACCGCTGAGAGAGACCAGTTGCAGAATAGTCTAAATACCAGAACCACTGAGAGAGACCAGCTACAGACCAGTTACAACACCCTGACTAAAAAGAGAGACCAGTTACAGAATAGTCTCACAACAAAAACTAAGGAGAAAGACCAGTTGCAGAATACTCTCACCACAATAACTCGGGAGAGAGACCAGCTACAGAATAGTCTCACCACGAGGACCAAAGACAGGGACCAGCAGCAAAATAGTCTTAAAGTTATGACTGCTGATAGGGATCAATTGAAGAATAGTCTTAACTCACGGACCAAAGAGAGAGACCAGTTGCAGAATAATCTAAATACTAGGATCACAGAGAAAAACCAGCTACAGAACAGTCTCACAGCCAAAACTAAGGAGAAAGACCAGTTGCAGAATACTCTCACCACAATAACTCGGGAGAGAGACCAGTTGCAGAATAATCTAAATACCACAACCACTGAGAGAGACCAGTTTAAAACCAGGCTTAGGTTCTATGGTGAGTGCAGTCTTTCATTTTCTTATTTTAGAAGTATAATTTTAGTTCATACTTTTACATGCCTGCAGTTCTGTTGTGTTTATCTCAGAGAAACCCTGTCTGGATGGATGGTGGAAGTTTGGCACCAGCTGTTATTATGTCTCCTCCACGATGAACACAGCTGGGGGCGGTCAGAGGGAGTGCAGAACAATGGGAGGAGAGTTGGTTATTATAAACAGCAGAGAAGAACAGGTAATAGATAATACATTAGTAATACTACAATACTACTGTTTCATTATTATTATTATCTCTCATTCATTTTCAACATGTTTAATTCTGTGTGGTTAGAGGGTTAATTCTGTGTGGTTAGAGGGTTAATTCTGTGTGGTTACAGGGTTAATTCTGTGTGGTTACAGGGTTAATTCTGTGTGGTTACAGGGTTAATTCTGTGTGGTTACAGGGTTAATTCTGTGTGGTTACAGGGTTAATTCTGTGTGGTTACAGGGTTAATTCTGTGTGGTTACAGGGTTAATTCTGTGTGGTTACAGGGTTAATTCTGTGTGGTTACAGGGTTAATTCTGTGTGGTTAAGGGTTAATTCTGTGTGGTTACAGGGTTAATTCTGTGTGGTTAAGGGTTAATTCTGTGTGGTTACAGGGTTAATTCTGTGTGGTTAAGGGTTAATTCTGTGTGGCTACAGGGTTAATTCTGTGTGGTTACAGGGTTAATTCTGTGTGGTTAGAGGGTTAATTCTGTGTGGTTACAGGGTTAATTCTGTGTGGTTACAGGGTTAATTCTGTGTGGTTACAGTGGTGAAACCGAAACAATTCAAATGGTTAGTGGCAATGGTTAGGGGTTAAGGTTAGTGTCTATGGTTAGGGGTTAAGGTTAGTGTCTATGGTTAGGGGTTAAGGTTAGTGTCTATGGTTAGGGGTTAAGGTTAGTGTCTATGGTTAGGGGTTAAGGTTAGTGTCTATGGTTAGGGGTTAAGGTTAGTGGCTATGGTTAGGGGTTAAGGTTAGTGTCTATGGTTAGTGTCTATGGTTAGGGTTAAGGTTAGTGGCAATGGTTAGGGGTTAAGGTTAGTGTCTATGGTTAGGGTTAAGGTTAGGTTAGTCTATGGTTAGGGGTTAAGGTTAGTGGCTATGGTTAGGGGTTAAGGTTAGTTAGGGGTTAGTTAGTGTCTATGGTTAGGGGTTAAGGTTAGTGTCTGGTTATTAAGGTTAGGGTTAGGGTTAAGGTTAGTGTCTATGGTTAGGGGTTAAGGTTAGTGTCTATGGTTAGGGGTTAAGGTTAGTGGCAATGGTTAGGGGTTAAGGTTAGTGGCAATGGTTAGGGGTTAAGGTTAGTGGCTATGGTTAGGGGTTAAGGTTAGTGGCTATGGTTAGGGGTTAAGGTTAGTGGCTATGGTTAGGGGTTAAGGTTAGTGTCTATGGTTAGGGGTTAAGGTTAGTGGCAATGGTTAGGGGTTAAGGTTAGTGTCTATGGTTAGGGGTTAAGGTTAGTGTCTATGGTTAGGGGTTAAGGTTAGTGTCTATGGTTAGGGGTTAAGGTTAGTGTCTATGGTTAGGGGTTAAGGTTAGTGTCTATGGTTAGGGGTTAAGGTTAGTGTCTATGGTTAGGGGTTAAGGTTAGTGTCTATGGTTAGGGGTTAAGGTTAGTGTCTATGGTTAGGGGTTAAGGTTAAGGTTAGTGTTAGTGTCTATGGTTAGGGGTTAAGGTTAGCTGCTATGGTTAGGGGTTAAGGTTAGTAGCTATGGTTAGTTAAGGTTAGCTGCTATGGTTAGGGTTAAGGTTAGTGTCTATGGTTAGGGGTTAAGGTTAGTGTCTATGGTTAGGGGTTAAGGTTAGTGTCTATGGTTAGGGGTTAAGGTTAGTGTCTATGGTTAGGGGTTAAGGTTAGTGTCTATGGTTAGGGGTTAAGGTTAGTGTCTTTGGTTAGGGGTTAAGGTTAGCTGCTATGGTTAGGGGTTAAGGTTAGTGGCTATGGTTAGGGGTTAAGGTTAGTGTCTATGGTTAGGGGTTAAGGTTAGTGTCTATGGTTAGGGGTTAAGGTTAGCTGCTATGGTTAGGGGTTAAGGTTAGTAGCTATGGTTAGGGGTTAAGGTTAGCTGCTATGGTTAGGGGTTAAGGTTAGTGTCTATGGTTAGGGGTTAAGGTTAGTGGTTATGGTTAGGGGTTAAGGTTAGTGGCTATGGTAACTGGTTAAGGTTAGTGTCTATGGTTAGGGGTTAAGGTTAGCTGCTATGGTTAGGGGTTAAGGTTAGTAGCTATGGTTAGGGGTTAAGGTTAGTGTCTATGGTTAGGGGTTAAGGTTAGTGTCTATGGTTAGGGGTTAAGGTTAGTGTCTTTGGTTAGGGGTTAAGGTTAGTGGCTATGGTAACTGGTTAAGGTTAGTGTCTATGGTTAGGGGTTAAGGTTAGTGGTTATGGTTAGGGGTTAAGGTTAGTGGCTATGGTAACTGGTTAAGGTTAGAGCTATGGGTTTGGAAAGATTAAAACGAAAATGATTAAACACAACACTCTGTTTCCATCAAGTACTCTCCCAGCTTCCTAGATCATTGTGAACTGCCTTATTGCAGTCCTCAGAGCAGAGAGCTTGGTCTGTGTGGTCTGAGCACGCTTCCCCTCGAGCATCATGAGTTTGCACCAGTGTTCTGCAACAGTTTTGTATTTTTTTTGTGAGTTCTGAGGAAGGAATATATGGAAGTACTCAGGACCTTTTCAAACATCCTAAATCACCTTGTATTTCTAGTGACCAGAACGACTACATTTTACTACTACTACTATTAGACTACTATTACTATTATTTATAAAATGTAAAAGTGTTTCTCCGCTGTGGAGATGAAATAATGGCCATTGTTTTTTATCCACAATTCTATTCTAGATATTTATCCATGGATTTAAGAAGAATGTCTGGATTGGTATATATAAAAAGACAGAATCTGGAAGTGGGTTGACGACACACCATTTAAACCTACGTGAGTGAACAGGTTCTGGAGGACTTTTACACTTTTCTGTTGTAATAAATGACTTTTTACAGTCTGATAATCTTGTCTTCAGCCAGCTCTCTCTCTCCCTCTCTGTAGAATGGTAACAACTGAGCCTGGGGACTAGGTTAACTGTCTGATTCTCTATGTAGAATGGTAACAACTGAGCCTGGGGACTAGGTTAACTGTCTGATTCTCTATGTAGAATGGTAACAACTGAGCCTGGGGACTAGGTTAACTGTCTGATTCTCTATGTAGAATGGTAACAACTGAGCCTGGGGACTAGGTTAACTGTCTGATTCTCTATGTAGAATGGTAACATCTGAGCCTGGGGACTAGGTTAACTGTCTGATTCTCTATGTAGAATGGTAACAACTGAGCCTGGGGACTAGGTTAACTGTCTGATTCTCTATGTAGAATGGTAACAACTGAGCCTGGGGACTAGGTTAACTGTCTGATTCTCTATGTAGAATGGTAACAACTGAGCCTGGGGACTAGGTTAACTGTCTGATTCTCTATGTAGAATGGTAACAACTGAGCCTGGGGACTAGGTTAACTGTCTGATTCTCTATGTAGAATGGTAACAACTGAGCCTGGGGACTTGTATTGGATGATTTTCAACTCTGAATCTCTGTGGTTTATAGATATTGGATGGAAGGGGAACCTAACAACTTGAATGACGAGGCGGCTTGTGTTGAGATCTCACAGACGGCATCAGACCCACTGAAGAGTTGGAAGGATGCAACATGTACTCCAAAACACTGGGTGTGTGAAAAACCGTTCACACCGTAGTCTAATTATAGTAGCTACTGTAACCCCATATCTCATGGAGTTGTTCTGGTTTTCCCTGTTATTCTTAAGCTGTTTTTGTTTCTATGTGTAACTAACTACATTGAAAGATGTATTCCTGTCTTTAAAGAGACCAGAGCTATGTGGAGTCTACCGTTCATCAGGCCCAGGGGAGTGGAACTGGGGTCTCGTAGGCTCTAACTGTGGTTTACATTTGTACCTATATGGTGTACATATACCAATTTAACAAGATACTGTTTCATTTAAGTTTTTACAGCTATCAATCCATTTGAAATGCAGCAGTGTTCTGTTTGCTTCCATTCTGTTCCATATGTTCCACGTGTTCATTCTACTGATTAAATACATCTATATACTGTGATCCAGGTATGTCATCTGCTTGTCAAGTATAGTGTATTATAATTAATAATAATTATTATTAGTATTATTATAAGTGTTATAATATACAAATAGTAACTCCAGTGTTTTCCTTCTAAATATAACTGACATAGCACAGTAAAAATACTTTAGTTAATAGATAGAAAATAGTCCTTATCATAAAAGTTATAGCAATACCAGAGTGGACACTAGATGGGTTGTGTCATCCATGGACATGTGACCAGAGCCTGTATTCACAGAGAGTCCCAGAGTAATAAGAGTGCTGATCTAGGATCAGTTTTGTCTTTGACCTCTCTCTGGTAATGTTCTTTATTATATATTTTTTTACTTAGCTTACCCAGTACAATGGAACCAATGGGATAGTCCCAAAAGTGCAAACTCTGCCCAACTAGCGACACAACAGTCCTGTTGGATAAAATATTCACATTTAGAACATCTGTGCAGTATTCTGGGACATGAACTCTCAGTTGACTGTGAACTTTAGTTACACATAGTGTCTGTTTCCAACCACTCACACACTTTCTGGATAAGCCCACGTTAACCACCTTACCGTATATCTGAACCTATTGTCCTGTGGTATATTAGTTCAGAGTTGTTTGTCTAAATTAGATATTACATCCTGCGTAGGCTACTGACCCACATGGACACTTTACTCTAATATTACACCCAGTGTAGGCTACTGACCCACAAGGACACTTTACTCTAATATTACACCCAGTGTAGGCTACTGACCCACACGGACACTTTACTCTAATATTACACCCAGTGTAGGCTACTGACCCACAAGGACACTTTACTCCAATATTACACCCAGTGTAGGATACTGACCCACAAGGACACTTTACTCTAATATTACACCCAGTGTAGGCTACTGACCCAAACGGACACTTTACTCCAATATTACACCCAGTGTAGGCTACTGACCCACAAGGACACTTTACTCTAATATTACACCCAGTGTAGGCTACTGACCCACAAGGACACTTTACTCCAATATTACACCCAGTGTAGGATACTGACCCACAAGGACACTTTACTGACCCAAACTCCAATATTACACCCAGTGTAGGATACTGACACTTTACTCTAATATTACACCCAGTGTAGGACCCACAAGGACACTTTACTCTAATATTACACCCAGTGTAGGCCTGACCCACAAGGACACTTTACACCCAGTGTAGGCTACTGACCCAAACGGACACTTTACTCTAATATTACACCCAGTGTAGGCTACTGACCCACAAGGACACTTTACTCCAATATTACACCCAGTGTAGGATACTGACCCACAAGGACACTTTACTCTAATATTACACCCAGTGTAGGATACTGACCCAAACGGACACTTTACTCTAATATTACACCCAGTGTAGGATACTGACCCACAAGGACACTTTACTCCAATATTACATTTTGTTACGTTCCAACACACCAATATAAAAATGTATGCTTTTTTTTCAACTCTAATAGACTGGTAAGATTTATTTCTCAAATTCACCAGATATTATAATTGTATGCATTGTTTGATTATGTTGTAATGTGTTAGTGGTTCTGGGGGCCTGAGCAGGTGGAACCACAACTGTCCCAAAGTTCAGTACATAGCTATGTCAAATACTGTGCTTTATTTGGGGGGGATATGTACAGGACAATCGGTTTTAGAGATATTTTAGTCAATAAGAGCAATGTGTTTCTAGTTGCGCAGAGTTTGCACTTTTGGGACTATTCCATTGGTTTCTTGGTACTGGTTAAGCTAAGTCAAAGGGGAAGGTTTAGCTAAAAGGGTTAAGGTTAGGGTCAGGGGAAGGGTTAGCTAAAATGGTTAAGGTTAGGGTTAGGTGAAGGGTTAGCTAACAGGGTTAAGGTTAGGGTCAGGGTTAGTTAAAAGGGTTAAGGTTAGGGGAAGGGTTAGGGTTAGCTAAAATGTTTTGTGAAGGGTTAGCTAACAGAGTTAAGGTTAGGTGAAGGGTTAGCTAAAATGGTTAGCTAAAGGGGTTAAGGTTACAGTTAGGGTCAGGGGAAGGGTTAGCTAAAATAGTTAAGGTCAGGGGAAGTGTTAGCTAAAATGATTAAGGTTAGGGTCAGGGGAAGGGTTAGCTAACATGCTAAGTAGTTGCAAAGTAGATCAAATATAGTAAGTAGTTGAAAAGTTGCTAATTAGCAAAAATGCTAATGTTGTCCATGATGAAAATGCTAAAGTTGTCCAAATCCAATCCTTTGGGTTGCTAGATGTTTGCCTCCCTATCCACACTGACCAACCACCCTATTTTAATTTATGCCTTTAAAGTAACCATCTATATTACGTAACCATACCAAACATAACATATCCTACTAAATGGAGTGTCTCGGATTTACATACAGAATGATACAAAATGGTCTGAGACCAGGCTGCGGGGCAGAGACATGTCCATGTAAGTCCCGAGGTCACCGATGCTAGGAGAGGTGTAATGACTACTTGAATTGACAACATGTATATTACTGTGTGAATTAAATTGTTGCATATGTTTTTTTCCAGAGCTTTTAAAGAGCTGCACATTTGGATATTTATCACATTGTATGTTTTCTGGTTGATGTATTTTTAATGTGACTGGATTGTATGTTGGGTTGACTGGTTATCAGGAACATCCCTGCTGTCTGGTCTGAACCTTCAAATGTATTAGATTATAATCTGGGTGTGTGTTCCTGTCTTTTATTTTTACTAGAAACATGCTAAGAAATGTTCATTCAGGTTGGGGGTGCATTTCCTCTTGAATTGGGTTAAAAGGACAGTGAATTCACTCATACTTTGAGGACTTGCTACCAAGCTCCTGTGTGTCAGACACTTCTGGGAAGACTTTCCAATAGATGTTGGAACATTGCTGCAGGGACTTGCTTCCATTCAGCCACAGGAGCATGTGTGATGTCGGGCACTGATGTTTGGTGATTAGGCCTGGCTTGCAGTTGGCATTCCAATTCATTCCAAAGGTGTTTGATGGGGTTGAGGTCAGGGCTCTGTGCAGGCCAGTCAATTTCTTCCACACCAAATCTCGACAAAACATTTCTGAATTGACCTCACTTTGTGCACGGGGGTATTGTCATGCTCAAACAGCAAAGAAAATTGTTCCTCCTCCACCAAACTTTACAGTTGGCACTATGCATTGAGGCAGGTAGCGTTCTCCTGGCATCCACCAAACCTAGATTTGTCCGTCAGACTGCCAGATGGTGAAGCGTGATTCATCACTCCAGAGAACGCATTCCACTGCTCCAGAGTCCAATGGCGACAGGCTTTACACCAATTGCTATAAAGGACTGTAATGTTCTGTATGCGTTCCTACGGTGAGCATAGGACCACTCATTATATGCAGGAATTATTGCCTTAATTAAAAATGATTTTAATTTGAGAATTCATTATGGTGACTTCACAAGTGAATATTATAAGGACAGTTTGTACATAGTATGGTTGGAGTCTGAGTAAGTCAGCATGATAGTGTGAAAAGAGTCAACTCTGTTTAATTTGGATAATGTCAACATTAATACATTGTCAAGATGTGTTTAAATGTCCTTTGTGTTTTTGGCGCCATTTTCTCTTTGTTGCAAAGAGTAGAAAGAAAAAAAGTTCCTGAATTCTCTCCTCTTTGGATACTCAAAAGCCTGGCTGGTCTTTTACCCAGTAACACACTAGGGATGAAGGCTAGTCTAGCGGTTAAGAGCATTGGGCCAGTAACACACTAGGGATGAAGGCTAGTCTAGCGGTTAAGAGCATTGGGCCAGTAACACACTAGGGATGAAGGCTAGTCTAGCGGTTAAGAGCATTGGACCAGTAACACACTAGGGATGAAGGCTAGTCTAGCGGTTAAGAGCATTGGACCAGTAACACACTAGGGACGAAGGCTAGTCTAGCAGTTAAGAGCATTGGACCAGTAACACACTAGGGACGACGGCTAGTCTAGCGGTTAAGAGCATTGGACCAGTAACACACTAGGGACGAAGGCTAGTCTAGCAGTTAAGAGCATTGGACCAGTAACCGAAAGGCAGTTAACACCCCAACAACAGCTGCTCCCCGGGTGCCGATGACATGGACGTTGAGTAAGGCAGCCCCCCGCACCTCTCTGATTCAGAGGGGTTGGGTTAAAAGCGGAAGAATGCATTCACTTGTTTACCTTAGTAGCTATCCCCTTTCCCCACATGCAGATCAGAAGACGGTCTGCTGATGTTCTGTAGCGCCTAGAGGTCAGATGCCAAGCAGTTGCCATGACAAACAGTGATGCAGCCAGTCAAGATGCTCTCAATGGTACATCTGCAGAAATTCTTGAGGATCTGAAGGCCCATGCCAAATATTTTCATCCTCCTCAGAAGGAAGAGGCATTGTTGTGCCCACTTCACGACTGTTGGTGTGTGTGGACCACGACAATCCCTTAGTGATGTGGACACCAAGGAACTTGAAGCTCTCTACCTGTTCCCCTACAGCCCTGATGATGTTGATGAGGGCGTGCTCGGCCCTCCGTTTCCTGTAGTCCAAGATCAGCTCCCTTGTCTTGCTGACGTTGAGGGAGAAGTTGGTGAATATTCCTTAAGTCCATTATTTTACTTTTAGATTTATATGTATTGTTGTGAATTGTTAGATAGTACTGCACTGTTGGAGCCAGAAACACAAGTATTTCACTACACCCGCAATAACATCTGCTAAAAATGTGTATGTGACCACTAAATTTGATTTGGATTTGATTTGTTGTCCCAGCACCACACAGCCAGGTCTCTGACCTCCTCCCTGTTTTATCGTGGTCTGTGATCAGGCCTACCACCATCATGTCGTCTGCAAACTGCAAACTTAATGATAGTGTTGGAGTTGTTCACGGCCACACAGTCGTGGGTGAACAGGGAGTACAGGAGCGAACTAAGCACGCACCCCTGAGGGGCCCCCGTGTTGAAGGTCAGCATGGCGGATGTATTGTTGCCTACCCCCACCACCTGGGGTTTTATCCCAGGGTCCTTAGCTTAGTGATGAGCTTTGAGTGCACTATGGTGTTGAACACTGAGATGTAGTCAATGAACAGCATTCTCACATTGCCTTGGTGTTCTTGGGCACAGGGAATAATGTGGTCTGTTTGAAACGTGGGTATCACAGACTGGATCAGGGTCGAGGTTGAAAATGTCAGTGAAGACATTTGCCATCTGTTCAGTGCATGTCCTGGTAATTTGTTTAACCGTTTATAACTAGAGGGCAGACTATGCATATAATTGACAGCTTTGGATAGAAAACACTCTGACGTTTCCAAAACTGCAAAGATATTGTCTGTGAGTGCAACAGAACTGATGTTACAGACAAAACTCAGATAAAAATCCAATCTGAAAGTGCCGCATTTTTTGAAACCGCCTCATGCCAATGACTCCTTATATGGCTGTGAATGAGCTACGAATGAGCTTACGTTTTCTATGTATTCCCCAAGGTGTCTACAGCATTGTGACGTCTTTTTACGCATTTATGTTGAAGAATAGCTGTAAGGGACCACATTTAGCAAGTGGTCACATGATGGCTCCGGCAGAAAATCTTGCATAAAGTACACAAGTAGCCATTTTTCCAATCGCTTCTTTATGAGAAACCAATTGTCCCGACGGATATATTATCGAATATATATGTGAAAAACACCTTGAGGATTGATTCTAAACAATGTTTGCCATGTTTCTGTCGATATTATGGAGCTAATTTGGAAAGAAGTTTGGCGTTGTAGTGACTGCATTTTCCGGTCGATTTCTCAGCCAAACCTGAAGAACAAATGGAGCTATTTTCTCTACAAAAATAATATTTTTGGAAAAAAGGAACATTTTCTAACTAACTGGGAGTCTCCTGAGTGACAACATCCGAAGTTCTTCAAAGGTAAATGATTTAATTTGATTGCTTTTCTTATTTTTGTGAAAATGTTGCCTGATGCTAGAAGAGCCTAGCCATAGCATTATGCCATGATAAACTTACACAAATGCTTGTCTAGCGTTGGCTGTAAAGCATATTTAAAAAATCTGAGATGACAGTGTGATTAACAAAAGGCAAAGCTGTGTCTCAATATATTTCATTTGTGATTTTCATGAATAGGAATATTTTCTAGGATGATTTATGTCCGCTGCGTTATGCTAATTAGTTTGAGGCTATGATTTCGCTCCCGCATGCGGGATGGGTAGTAAAGTCTTACTCACACTGTCTACAAAGAACTTGAACACAGTCGTCCGGAACGGCTAGAGCGCGCTTGCATGGATCAGTGTTACTAGACTCGATGCGAGCCCACCAGAAGAGCTAAATTCCGTCTATGCTCGCATCGAGTCTAGTTGTCATTGGACAGCTCGCGGCTGGGTTTCCCTTTGTAATCCATGATAGTTTGCAAGCCCTGAAGTCGGAGATCTCCGAGTTCCCAGGTATTTTGAACGCGGCATTAGGGGATCTGTTCTCCACCACCCACAACCTTCCTGGGTACATTTCTACATTTTGTCATTAAAAATATGAAAATAACAATTTATGAGATCAGATATGGTACACTGCCGGCCCAGACGGCATCCCTAGCCGCGTCCTCAGAGCATTCGCAGACCAACTGGCCGGTGTGTTTACGGACATATTCATTCAATCCTTATCCCAGTTTGCTGTTCCCACATGCTTCAAGAGGGCCACCATTGTTCCTGTTCCCAAGAAAGCTAAGGTAACTGAGCTAAACGACTACCGCCCTGTAGCACTCACTTCCGTCATCATGAAGTGCTTTGAGAGACTAGTCAAGGATCATATCACCTCCACCCTACCTGACACCCTAGACCCACTCCAATTTGCTTACCGTCCCAATAGGAATACCTATGTAAGAATGCTGTTCATCAACTACAGCTCAGCATTTAACACCATAGCACCCTCCAAACTCGTCATTAAGCTCGAGACCCTGGGTCTCGATCCCACCCTGTGCAACTGGGTCCTGTACTTCCTGTCGGGCCGCCTCAGGTGGTGAGGGTAGGAAACAACATCTCCACCCCGCTGATCCTCAACATTGGGGACCCACAAGGGTGCATTCTCAGCCCTCTCCTGTACTCCCTGTTCACCCATGACTGCGTGGCCATGCACGCCTCCAACTCAATCATCAAGTTTGTAGACAACACTACAGTGGTAGGCTTGATTACCAACAACGACGAGACAGCCTACAGGGAGGAGGTGAGGGTCCTCGGAGTGTGGTGTCAGGAACATAACCTCACACTCAACGTCAATATAACAAAGGAGATAATAATTGTTTACCAAGATGACAATGAATGTTTCCAAATGGCCTAGTTACAGTTTTGATTTAAATGGGCTTGAAAATCTATGGCAAGACTTGAAAGTTGCTCTCCAGCAATGGTCAACAATTGTTAAAAGAATAATGTGCAAATATTGTACAATGCAGGTGTACAACGCTCTTGGCAGTTTACCCAGAAATGCTCACAGCTGTAATCCCTGCCAAAGGTGTTTCTAACATGTAATGAGTCAGGGGTGTGAATACGTATGTCAATTTGATAGTTCTGTACGTTCAATACATTTGCAAACATTTCTAAAAACATATTTTCACTTTGTCTTTATGGTGTATTGTGTGTAGTTTAGTGAGATTATTTTTTAAATTCATTTTGAATTCAGGCTGTAATTCAACACAATGTGGAATAAGGGCTATGAATCCTATCTGAAGGCACTGTACATTCAACTGTGTTTGGTATTATAGCACTGCAATCACTGAGCTGTTTGAATATACAGATTATTGCTGCAAGAACTGATTCATATAAGCATAATGACACAACGATACAGAATGGAAGAGAAAAGTGGATTGATTCTTTGTTCAAAATCTCAGCATTCTTTTATTGTAGAAAAGTGCATGCAACCTATTTCAATGAATCTGTTAACCATTAAACAAACAAAGATGTACACGATTTATAATTAAATACGTTTTAAAATAACAATTGTTTAAAGGAAAATAAATGAACACAAAAATTAAGTACAACTCTTGAACATTATTTCTAATTGTGGTGAATGATCCCAAATAAACTACAATAAGTCTGAATAAATAGAGAGGAAATGGGAAGAAGGGGATGGAGGAAGAAAGAGAGATGGAGAAAGAGGATGGAGAAAGAGAGGTGTAGAGAGAGATGAAAGGTATAGAGAGAGAGGTGTAGAAAGAGAGATGAAAGAGAGGGAGAAAGGTGTAGAGAGAGAGGTGTAGAGAGAGAGAGATGAAAGAGAGAGGGAGAAAGGTGTAGAGAGAGGTGTAGAAAGAGAGATGAAAGAGAGGGAGAAAGGTGTAGAGAGAGAGGTGTAGAGAGCGAGATGAAAGAGAGGGAGAAAGGTGTAGAGAGAGGTGTAGAGAGAGGTGTAGAAAGAGAGATGAAAGAGAGGGAGAAAGGTGTAGAGAGAGAGGTGTAGAAAGAGAGATGAAAGAGAGGGAGAAAGGTGTAAAGAGAGAGGTGTAGAGAGAGAGGTGTAGAGAGAGAGGTGTAGAGAGAGAGATGAAAGAGAGAGGGAGAAAGGTGTAGAGAGAGAGGTGTAG
Source organism: Oncorhynchus tshawytscha (assembly GCF_018296145.1). Classification (NCBI taxonomy): domain Eukaryota; kingdom Metazoa; phylum Chordata; class Actinopteri; order Salmoniformes; family Salmonidae; genus Oncorhynchus; species Oncorhynchus tshawytscha. Next base: position 105,417 of record NW_024609620.1, on the reverse strand, counting down.
AAAGAGAGATGAAAGAGAGGGAGAAAGGTGTAGAAAGAGAGGTGTAGAGAGAGAGGTGTAGAAAGAGAGATGAAAGAGAGGGAGAAAGGTGTAGAGAGAGAGGTGTAGAGAGCGAGATGAAAGAGAGGGAGAAAGGTGTAGAGAGAGGTGTAGAGAGAGGTGCAGAAAGAGAGATGAAAGAGAGGGAGAAAGGTGTAAAGAGAGAGGTGTAGAGAGAGAGGTGTAGAGAGAGAGGTGTAGAGAGAGAGATGAAAGAGAGGGAGAAAGGTGTAGAGAGAGGTGTAGAAAGAGAGATGAAAGAGAAAGAGAAAGGTGTAGAAAGAGAGATGTAGAGAGAGAGGTGTAGAAAGAGAGATGAAAGAGAGAGGGAGAAAGGTATAGAAAGAGCAGGTTGAGAGAAAATGAGTTCTGTCACTTAATCTCTGTGACCACACTCTTTATTTCATAAAAGCATTGAATATAATGAATATTTTATTGGGTCTCCGTACCGCATTGAAATCATCCCTGAGCTTCTTCACTCTTATCATGTCTGCTTTCTGACAACGTTTTAGGACCATCAGCTCCACAAATACCTCTGCTTCCACCTGGAGGAACAACGGAGTGATTACAACTGTCACAGGAATGACAAAAAAACAAGGAAGAATACTGTATGTTTTCTGGTCTGTTTGTTTGTTTGTATGTTAACAGCATTTAACCAAGAGCTGAAGACATTTCAACTTTATCAAATATTTTCATGTATAATAAATATTTTAAATAGTGTTTAACTGAAATAGTAAGTGAAAGTAGTTGTGAAACTGAAAGTAAATTCGACAACTATTTTATGTAGCTTCAAACGAGACAGCTCAACAGCAGGAGAAATGGTACGTTAATATTTGTGTTATATAAGTCAGGTGTCAGCTCTTTTGGCGTCACTTCTTATTTATCCAAACGAAACGTGAAGATAATAAGGCCGATGTTCAACTTCTTGCTAATAAATGGCAGGTAAAAATATAGAATACCAAACTAGGCCCAGTATGGCGAGGGGCGCACAAAGAAGTCTACGAAACGTGTTCTCTTTTACACAACGATCGAGTGTATTCAGTGTATTTCTTCCACACTTTGAAATGAGGTCATGTCATTGATTGCGCTATAAGCAGAATTGAGTTCCGTTACATTTGTCCGGTGTATACCCATACTTGCTTTTAATTAGTAGGCATTTTAGGATGGGCGAAAATAGGGACTTTTATATTATGTGAAATTTGGAAAATAATGTACAATTTCAAAAAGTGAGTACTTTAAATGCCAGGATATTAAACTAATTTCTGCCGTGGTAGATTTCGACCAAGAGAATCTTCTTTACACACTCAGGTATTTACTTACTGCATTCATTTGTACTAAACAGTACGTTCTATATAGTATGTAGATTTCAGACATGGCCTATGACTTCCGGTAGCAGCTGCTCCCAGTCGACACAGACAAAACGTATGCGTAAAAACGGTAAAAATGCAGACAATTTTGGGGTTGAAGGTGGGACCATGGAGATAGATAGATGACTCAATTTTGTATCTATGCCATTTAACATCTGAAATCATGGGCAGCGCCATGAGTGTATCTCCATTTTAAAGTAGTACATTTTCTTCTTCAGCCAGTGAAGTTGGAAGTCCCACCCAGTTGACTACATTAATACGATGAAATCCCTCAATGGTGCTGCTCATTTATAATATAGGTCTTTGGCCACTAGAGGCCTCTATTATTCTCTATGGTTGGGGCAGGTTGGAACATTTGGGCTAGTAAGGTACAACTTTGACGTCAATTATACATAAACTGTATCCAATCTAGCCATGACCAGGTTCGGGCGGATAGGTGTCCAGCCTAGGCCTGGGTCATTTCTACAACGCAGTGCGTTTTCTGTCTCCAGGAAATATCACTTTTTATTTAGTTTCAAATGTGGATTCCAAAATGCTTTAAATATAAGGTCCTTAAAAACTAAAATATTCATCCAGAAAGGATGTATTTTGAACACTATTCTTCAGTGGATGAAAGTGTTTGCCATGTCCCTGGGTGTTATTTGTTTGAATGTTAAATGACGAGACAGAGGCATTGATGCGAGTAACCAGTCTTGTTCAGTACATCACAACACATCCGGGTATCTCAAGCACCCCGGTAAAACACAAGAGTTGCAGTAATTAACATTTACCAACAGATGGCATCACTGTGCCATCTTACACCCATAACATTATTCATCAACTTCCGCAAGAAACATAAGCAATACATTATTGTATCTTTCTTCATTATTTTATAGTCCTAGTTAAATTCTCTCATCAATAATGTTTTTTAAAATTATTTGTATTATTGCATTATTATTATTGTGTTTAAGCTGTTCTGTGTGTCCCTGATATCACTTTCCACCCTGTTATTTTGTTGTAAATCTTCATTTAAGAAAACAACCATTTCCTAAGATGACACCACATTCAGGAAGTGTCATAATTTCTTTGGTGGGAAAACAATGGTTTTAAGCTACAGAAATAAAAACACTCAGTTTTATCTATTTTTCATGTTTCATGATGTTAGTCTGTACACTATGTCCCACTGTATGTCCCACTCATATCTGTATGTCCCACTGTATGTCCCACTCATCTGTATGTCCCACTGTATGTCCCACTGTATCTGTATGTCCCACTCATATCTGTATGTCCCACTGTATGTCCCACTCATATCTGTATGTCCCACTGTATGTCCCACTCATATCTGTATGTCCCACTGTATGTCCCACTCATATCTGTATGTCCCACTGTATGTCCCACTCATATCTGTATGTCCCACTCATATCTGTATGTCCCACTCATATCTGTATGTCCCACTCATATCTGTATGTCCCACTCATATCTGTATGTCCCACTGTATGTCCCACTCATATCTGTATGTCCCACTCATATCTGTATGTCCCACTCATATCTGTATGTCCCACTCATATCTGTATGTCCCACTGTATGTCCCACTGTATGTCCCACTCATATCTGTATGTCCCACTGTATGTCCCACTCATATCTGTATGTCCCACTGTATGTCCCACTCATATCTGTATGTCCCACTCATATCTGTATGTCCCACTCATATCTGTATGTCCCACTCATCTGTATGTCCCACTGTATGTCCCACTCATACATGTCTACCCTGTTAGGTTAAATAGAGAAAAATCACAACATTTCTAAATGTTAAAAAATCCTGTTCAAGTGTCCACCATTGTACTAGCTCAAACTTGCCCAGTCATACATGTCCTTTTTCTGATAGAATACCACAAAATATATTATAATTTTTTCCTCCAAAAGTTATGAGGTCCAAAAGGCACCACATTGTAGGAATGACCTGCCTAACACAATTTCCGAAAAGATGACGACATGAAAGAGACAACGAAATAACCTAATTACATAACGACTATAATTTATTTATATAATCTTTGGCTACCATTACAAGATAGCCTAGGTTACCATTACAAGACAGGTAGCTACTGTTTTATCTTGTTTCGTTACTAAGGGTTGTACAGTTCTGAGGATGCTTAAAAGTTAGGTCAGGTACCGTATCAACAGAACTAGTGTTGCAATGGGTGACGACACCGTCAGTGTTTTATCCGAACATTATGTTTTTTAGAATACAATGACACCTGCAATTGTGCTTGTTTCCTGGCACACTCTCCTTCACCGTGGCAAAACATTCAGGAGAACTTCAGTGCCCGTATAAGTGGGAATGTGAAAGAATATACAGGTATCTGACCAAATAAAGTATCTTAACAAGGAGCCACCATGAGCCAGAACAGCTTCAATACACCTTGCCATACATTCTACAAGTGTCTGGAACTCTATTGGAGGGATGCAACACCTTTCTTCCAAGAGAAATTCCATCATTTGGTGTTTTGTAGATTGTGGTGTAAAACGCTGCCTCAGGCTCGGCTCCTAGAGTCTCCTATAAGTGTTTCATTGGTTTGAGATCTGGAGACAGACACACCCTTTAAAGCCCTTACGCTCCTTTGAGAGCCCTCTTTCAGAGTCACTGAAATCTCTTCTAGCCCTGTTAGCCAAAATAATGGGCAACTGGAAGTAGTTATACATGACCCAATGCATGATGGGATGTTTTAATGGCTTAATTAACTCAGGAACCACACCTGTGTGTATATACTTTGTATCCCTCGTTTACTCCAGTGTTTCCATTGTTTTGTAGGTTACCAGTATGTCAAAAGCAGTTGATGTATCTTGACTTTTAATTATCTGTTGTACATTTAGCAAAATAACAATTTCTATGTTGTTATAGAAATGACTCATTCTTATGTTGTTCTCACACTTTAAGAGTTGTGATGGCGACCAGCACACAATGCAGTCTTCAGATGATGGTAGGTATGGAAACACAGAATAAACTGACCCAAACTATATTATTTAATTTAAATCTACATTTAAGAGGATACATTTACTAAGATATAAATTGTTGTCCCTTTACTTCTGGGATGAATAATACACCTGTTTATGTAATTTTATTGTCAATAAAGTCTAGTTTCACTCTCTCTCATTATTCCTTCACCAGTGCTGCCCCCTCCTGGTGACATCCAGGTCCTGTTGCTGACATTAGATTCTGTGTCTCTGAGCTGGAGTTCTCCTCAGGGGCTGATCGGACCCCAGACATTCAGAGTGACCTGGGGGTGTGACGGTGAAACAAGCTCAACAAGAGTGAAAGATGTGCATCATCTTAAAATAAGCAGTCTCAAACCTGGTGAAAAGTACCAGTTCAATGTGGCAACAGAGGGAGAAGATGGAAGACAAAGCAGATGGGTCTCAGCCTCCCTATCCACAGGTACAGTAGGTCTCAGCATCCCTATCCACAGGTACAGTAGGTCTCAGCATCCCTATCCACAGGTACAGTAGGTCTCAGCATCTCTATCCACAGGTACAGTAGGTCTCAGCATCCCTATCCACAGGTACAGTAGGTCTCAGCATCCCTATCCACAGGTACAGTAGGTCTCAGCATCTCTATCCACAGGTACAGTAGGTCTCAGCATCTCTATCCACAGGTACAGTAGGTCTCAGCATCCCTATCCACAGGTACAGTAGGTCTCAGCATCCCTATCCACAGGTACAGTAGGTCTCAGCATCCCTATCCACAGGTACAGTAGGTCTCAGCATCCCTATCCACAGGTACAGTAGGTCTCAGCATCCCTATCCACAGGTACAGTAGGTCTCAGCATCCCTATCCACAGGTACAGTAGGTCTCAGCATCCCTATCCACAGGTACAGTAGGTCTCAGCCTCCCTATCCACAGGTACAGTAGGTCTCAGCCTCCCTATCCACAGGTACAGTAGGTCTCAGCCTCCCTATCCACAGGTACAGTAGGTCTCAGCCTCCCTATCCACAGGTACAGTAGGTCTCAGCCTCCCTATCCACAGGTACAGTAGGTCTCAGCATCCCTATCCACAGGTACAGTAGGCTAACTTGTGTTTCTATCCAGACTACATCAGTCATTCATTACTAGAGACATTTTTGGACTCTCTGTCAAAAACAGCACATCCTCTATTCTAAACTCATCTTGGTTTTTGTTCCAGTGGTCACACCCAGAGATTTAACCCTTTCACACGTACCATCACACGGGTGTGATCGTTCTACAGTGGTCCCTGAAGCTACGATCACACATGTGTGATTAGAACACTCATTTAGAATGCTCGTTTAGAACGGCCAGTTTCGAATGATGCAACAATCAGCATTTGAGCTGGCCACACTTTTTTCAGAAACTATTTACACAAACACAGTCCTTGCAAAGTTATGTCCAGAATGTGAGCAGTTTATTTTGGGATGCAATGTTCAGATATTCACAGAAGTACAGTATATATAGCATAACACAATCATCCTAACCGGAAAAATGTAGGCTACAGTTGTTCTAGCGCTAACTGAGCAAAGATTGACCCCACACAAGCTGTCATATTTTCTAGCTCTAGGCTGACATAAACTACATTATGAATTTGCTAATAGCAATTACTATGTATAATTAATCACATCACGGGTGAGCTCACCATTGATCGAAATAACTATGTAAAACACTTTATAGAAATCGAAAGTAATCCGAAGATTAGTTTCAGCGCGCAGCCATGCATTTTTTCCTCACAGAAACCGAAGATAATAAGAGAAGACGAGATGTGTTTGGTCTGTTTATAGTATGCATGTTGAAGGGGTGTCATCTACTGTCGTTCACATCCCACCAGTAATTTCCGGAAGTCCTCAAAAAATTTGTGAACTCTTACCTCATTTTGCTATAGCATCTTTGGTCCGACAGACGATCAAGTGAAACCCAGAATGCATTGTATGTCAACAAACATGGCTCCACACACATAGCTGGAATTAGCTTAGCTCATAATCAGTACGACCTTCAAAACATTATTTTACACAAATACTATGTGCCCTTTACAATCTATGGAAAAATCGGAATGCATGATTTTATCACCGGTAATTGAAAAACGTGAATAAAATAGTAAATATAGGAACACTACACAAAACATTTTCTGATAGTGATTTATTGATACAAATGGCGCGTGCAGGCTGTCAATCACGTAACCTCTCACTCCAGCTCTGAGCCATTCAGTGTTGTTATGTACGTAGCTAATGAGCTAAGCTGTAGCATTAGCAATGTCTTTCAAAAGGAGACAACTCAGAAATGCAGAAATGGAGATTTTTAAAAAATTCTGACAATGAGTCTGAATGTCAGGAATCAGGTTCTGACAGTGACAGAGGATCCCTTGTCGACTGACAAAGTCCCAGTTCCCTTCGACGATGCTGGTGGTGACAGAGGCAGACCGATAGTACAGGAGTTCTGTGGTAGCTGGAAGGCTGCCAGCCATTTCACCCCTCCTGGCCCTGCTGTTTGTGTTGATGAGTCCCAGTCTGGAGTGGGGGTGGGGGCAGCAGCAGCAGCCACAATTAGTGAAATGTATACATTTCTGGTGACCGTAAAGAGGAACTCCATAAGAGAACACTGGGGCAGAGATCCTATGTTTGCAACTCCCTTCTTTGCCACCCTCTTTTCCCATGACTGCTTTCTAGTTCTGCTGCTATGACTGCATTTCATCAACAACGCTACTGCCATCCTAAATGACCCGTTATACAAAATAAAAAATGTTAACAGCTGGCAGTAAAGTTCCATGACAAACGAGACGTCCATGTCCTCTCCTCTGTCCATACAGCAACCATGTCAGCCACAGGGAAGTTGGACCACCTGACGGGAGAGAGAAACAAACCAGACAGAGAAACATCAAACCAGACTGCGTGCTTGACTATAACCTCAAAATGGGGGCAGTGGATAAGGCTGACATGATAAACAGCTTTGTGGAATGCACTCAGAAAACGACCAAGTGGTATAAGATATTTCTAAATTTTTCCAGGGTAGCGTCAAAATACAACATCTTCTTCTGATGCATTTAGCATTGTTTTACAGAGCTAATAGAAGAATGTAACTAGCTACATAAGCACAATTTAATATAACACCATAAAAGGTCAGTAACGTTACCTAGCGTGTCCGCGGTTATAAGGAATATACACAAATATATTATGTTCCATACACACAGTGAGCTACAGTAGACACAGTATAACACGATACACAGAAACTATTATAACGTAATAAGGCACTTACTTTGATAGAAATGCAGTCGGGATTTGAAGATGGGTGTCTGTAGTGACGCCTCTAGCACGGAGACGCTGTGCCACTTGGGAGTCATAAAGCCAGGGTAGCTTCAAAATACAACACATGCTAATACTTCCCTGACGCAATTAGCATTGTTTTCCAGAGCTAATAGAATAATGTAGCTAGCTACCTAATCATTGAGTATAACACCATAAATGTTATGAAATGAGTAACGTTACATTGCGTGTCCACGGTTATAAGGAATATACCCCAAATATTATGCTACAGTAGAAACGACATGCAGAAACTATTATAACGTAATAAGGCACTTTGATAGAAACGCACACATTTCCAAAGTTATTATTGGTAACGAAAACAACTTTGATTGCGATGCAGGCGACAGGTGGAAAACATGAACACGTGTGTGCAGGACGGCAGATGAGCAAATGTCTGCAGACTTGAACTGCACAAACAATTGAGAAGTGTTTGGGGAATTTTGTCCGGGTCAGAAATGACAAAAAAATAATTGGTCCGCAAAAGTAAAAATGACTACTTGTATGTGAATGAATGAGGCGGAACACACCTCATTTCAAACTGTTATTAGAAATAAAAAAACTTATTAGAAAATAATTTAAAATTGACAAATAAAAACAGGCTGCGTGCTTTGGTTTGAGGGCAGCGCCGATTAAATGTACTGTTACGTATCAATCACACTCTGGAATGGAGAGAACGTTCTAACATCACGTGCATAAAAAAAACTCACGCTGGGGTGACCGTTAGAGATATTTGGAACTCACGCATGAAAGGGTTTTAAAGGTAGACCATTTGGAAGAGACCTCCTTTACTCTCCACTGGTCCAAGGCTGAAGGAATGGAGAACGTTCCACAACACTTCTTCATATCCAACTGCATCCCAGGAACAGACCCCCTCACAGCTGTTACTGACGACTGCTACAAAACCTTCTCAAACCTGCATCCTGGCACCGAGTACACTGTTAGTGTTGCAACTGTGCTGAGCAATGGGGAACAGAGGGAACCTGTCTCTACAACAATCTGCACTAGTAAGAGATCTTCCCCCAATTACATCTCATCATCTCTTTACCAGAAACTGGAGAGATTTTGTTACTTTACAAATAACATTTTTGTTTTGTTGTTAGTGATCTGTTGTTGTGTGTGTGTGTGTGTGTGTGTGTGTGTGTGTGTGTGTGTTTTTTCTCCCATATCTAAAGCCCTGGCTTTATTCTACTTTTCCACCCTTAAGGCTATAAACATTTTATTAAACGTTTAAGTGATAAATATTTTTGAAAATGAGGTGAACTAAAATGTTAAGGTAGAAATAGGACTGTTGCGGCATATTGCATGTACAGTAACAGACAGTTACATGACCTTTCAACATCATCAAATCAGAACCATGGACAGTGTAGTGACTTTAAATAACAGTCCTCAGATTAATGTTAAACTAATCAATGAACTATGTTTCATTGTTACCCAATAAAATGAATCATGTAACACTTAACTCATTAGGATTTGGGGCACCACGAGAGTGGTTCTTTAAAGAGTTACCATCTCCCGAATTAAACTCTTAAAGGTCTTTACCGATCACATCTATAAACAGTCAACTTATGAATCATGACCTCGTATCATATCACCATTCGTATACTCGTTGCATCTGCAAAAACCTGAACCTTACTTATGTTTCAGAACTACGGAAATTGGTTGAATTATTTATTTAGATGCTAATTAAATGAGAACACAGGTGGAAACACCCACTGTACAGGTTATTGACTGGAGACATAATGCGATGAAAACAGGTCCCCAGCGGAATTACAACTTTGATCAATAGTTGTTTAGTGATCCAAACATTTCTGAAACATTACCTTGGGGGGGGGCTACTGAAATTGAGAACAGATTTGACGTATTATACTGAACAAAATATAAACACAACATTTAAAATAATTTTACTCAGTTAAAGTTCATATAAGGAAATCTGTCAATTGAAATAAATTCATTAGGCCCTTATCTATGCATTTCACAATGGGAGCCAGGCCCAGCCAATCAGAATGAGTTTTCCCCCACAAAAGGGCTTTATTACAGACAGAAACACTCCTCAGTTTCATCAGCTCTCCAGGTGGCTGGTCTCAGACAATCCCGCAGGTGAAGAAGACAGATGTGGAGGCACTGGGCTAACGTGGTTGCACGCGGTCTGTGATTGTGAGGCCGGTTGGAAGTACTGCAAAAATCTCTAAAACGATGTTGGAAGCGGCTTATGGTAGAAATATGAACATTCAATTATTTGTCAACATCTCTGGTAGACATTCCTGCAGTCAGTATGCTAATTGCACAATCCCTCAAAAGTCATCTGTGGCATTGTGTTGCGACAAAACTGCACATTTTATAGTGGCCCAATATTTCCCCCAGCACCTGTGTAATGATCATGCTGTTTAATGCCACACATGTCAGGTGGATGGATTATCTTGGCAAAGGAGAAACACTCACTGACAGGGATGTAAACACATTTGAGAGAAATTAGCTTTTTGTGCGAATGGAGCAATTCTAGGATATTTTATTCCAACGAATGAAACATGGGACCAACCCTTTACATGTTGCTTTTATATTTTTGTTCAGTATTGTAAAGGCAAGATTAAATTGAGAATAGTCTGATGGGTGAAAATATGATCACTTGATGAGAGAACAGTGTGTGCAGCCTGAAGCTTTTTTGCTTGCCCTCGGTCCCTATAGTCCTATCATGCAGCCCATATATGTTTTCATTTCTCAGACATTCTAAGGGTATCTATAATTCAAAACTAAAGTTACCAAATAACTTTGAATCTTGCATATAGGACCTGTTTCAAATGATCACTTTTACGCTCAACATAGACACTTCGTATGCGCACCAGCTCTGGATTGGGAAAAATATCCTCTCTATTTTAATCAGCTAAGTTCAATTATATTCTTCCTCCTATAAATGTATATAATATAAAATAATCGCACAGGACTTAAGCATATATTGTCTGCTAAATGAGCAAGCCTACAGTCTATGGCATGGCACATTGCCAGATAACGTACAGTAGGTCAAATCTTCTGTTCTTCTGAAATACATTGTCTTCATATCATAATGTTTCTTTAGTCCTCCTAACATAAATCATTGATTATTGTGATGGTGTATATTCAATTGACTTTAAAAAATATATAGATATTGCAAAGAAATGCATCATATCCCAGGCGTTTATTTGCATAAATCCCTGGACACAACAGGCAATTATCAGAGCCAGGCTTCTATTTGAGCCAGGTGTCTATTTCCTTTATGTACACAGCTTTTGCTCATTTGCATAGTTAATTGTTTAATTCCAGGATTCACTTCCAGCATTGTAATACATGTATTCATTTCCTATACTAAATGAGTTATCATTTACACGTCACATTTATTTGGTCTTAGTATTCCTCTATTTCGATTCTAAAAATGTACTTCTTTTGACAGAATAATCTTGACAGAATAATTGTCTTTGACAGCATTTTCAGCAGTTCTTACTTGCACCACTAGAGGGCGATCAGCCAATTTCTTGGCGCCTGTACTCCCGAAGCTCTTCACTTTTTGTGCTTGCCAGTTAGCAGTTGTCAGCTGTTAGCAGCCAATGGCTAGCAGTTTCTTACTGGCTATAAACATGGATGATTGCCATAATGATTGCATGACAATAACCAGCTGACAAAATGTCATGACCTCCACATCCCTAGCTAGAACATCTTAAAATACTACAGCAATCTTAGTGAAACACCTAGCAGCCTAATCATGAGATGTTGCACTGCTGGGGAGGCTGAAAGAGGCCTAGTTCAGCTATTATCTGAGAGGAAGTTATGTATGTCTTCATCAAAAGCTTGAGGACTTTCTTTTTTTTTTTACAAGTTTTACATTTTTCTGATTATACAATTTTTGAGAAATGTTAAGTGGGACATCTATTAAACATTTAATTACATTTGAGTGTACAACACATTTTGCCCTCAGAACAGCCTCAATCTGTTGGATCATAGACTCTACAAGGTGTCGAAAGCGTTCCACAGGGATGCTGGCCCATGTTGACTCCAATGTTTCCTACAGTTGTGTCAAGTTGGCTGGATATTCTTTGGGTGGTGGAACATTCTTGATACACACTTGAAACTGTGGAGTGTGAAAATCTTAGCAGCGTTGCAGTTCTTGACCCAAACGTATGCTCCTGGCACCTACCATACCCTGTTTAAAGGCACTTAAATATTTCTGTCTTGCTCATTCACCCTCTGAATGGCACACATAATATACGTCTCAATTGTCTCAAGGCTTAAACATCCTTCTTTAACCTGTCTCCTCCCCCTTCATCTACACTGATTCAAGTATATTTAACGAGTGACATCAAAAAGAATCATAGCTTTCATCTGGATTCACCTGGTCTGTCATAGAAAGTCTGTCATGGAAAGAGCTGGTATCCTTCATGTTTATACACTCAGTGTATATCTGGAGTTTAACTGTAACCCTGACAATAATGTGTTTATTTTCCCTTAGTACTTCCTGCTCCAGACCAGCTGACTGTTGACTCAGTGGACACCACATCAGCTGCTGTTAGCTGGAACCAGTCACCAGGATTGGACCACACCCAACATCATTACCAGATCTCCTATCGCTGTTCAGGGACAGAACCACACATCACTACCACATCTTCACCCAGCATCACTCTCTGTGACCTGAAACCTGCTACTGAGTACTCGGTCACTGTCTGCACTGTGCTGGAAAATGGAAAGCAAAGTCAACTGGTGTTAACAACCTTCACCACAGGTAACTACCCTACTTAAGTATTAGTTCTGGTTATCAAAATGACTATATGTGAATTCCCCAGATCTCAAAATGCAGTTTGGTGAAATCAATAAAAGTTGTTTATGCGGTGCATTCTTAAAGTATTCAGACCACCTGACTTTTTCCACATTTTGTTGCATTCCAGCTTTATTCTAAAATGGATTTAGAATATTTTGCTTGTCAATCTACAAACAATACCCCATAATGGCAAAGCAAAAAATGGTTATGAGAATTTGTTGCAAATTTATTACAAATAAAAAACATACCTTATTTACATAAGTATTCAGACTCTTTGCTATGAGACTTGAAATTGAGCTTAGGTGCATACTATTTCCATTGGTCCTCCTTGATATGTTTCTACAACTTGATTGTAGTGCACCTGTGTTAAATTCAATTGATTGGACATGATTTGGAAAGGCACACACCTGTCTATATAAGGTCCCACGGGTGACAGTGCATGTCAGAGCAAAAACCAAGCCATTTGGTGGAAGGAATTGTCCATAGAGCTCGGAAACAGGAATGTGTCGAGGCACAGATCTGGGGAAGGTTACCAAAAAACGTCTGCAGCATTGAAGGTCCCCAAGAACACAGTGGCTTCCATCATTCTTAAATGGAAGAAGTTTGGAACCACCAAAACTCTTCCTAGAGCTGGCCAAAACTGAGCAATCAGGGGAGAAGGGCCTTAGTCAGGTAAGTGACCGAGAAACCGATGGTCACTCTGACAGAGCTCCAGAGTTCCTCTGTGGAATGGAAGAACCTTCCAGAAGGACAACCAGCCCTGCCTCACTCCACCAATCAGGCCTTTATGTTAGATTGTCCAGACGGAAGCTGTTACTCAGTAAAAGGCTAATGAAAGCCCATTTGGAGTTTGCCAAGAGCCACCTAAAGGACTCTCAGACCATGAGAAACAAGATTCTCACGGTCTGATGAAACCAAGATTGAACTCTTTGGCCTGAATGTGAATCGTCACGTCTGTAGGAAACCTGGCACCATCCCTACGGTCAAGCATGTTGGTGGCAGCATCATGCTGTGGGGATGTTTTTCAGCGGCAGGGACTGGGAGACTAGTCATGATCGAGGAAGAGATTAACGGAACAAAGTACAGAAAGATCCTTGATGAAAATCTGCACCAGAGCACTCAGGACCTCAGACTGGGTGGAAGGTTCACCTTCCAACAGGACAATGACCCTAAGCACACAGCCAAGACAATTCAGGATTGGCTTCGGGACAAGACTGTGAATGTCCTTGAGTGGCCCAGCCAGGGCCCGAACTTGAACCCGATCAAACATCTCTGGAAAGACCTGATAATATCTGTGCTTTGATGCCCCCATCCAACCTGACAGAGCTTGAGAAGATCGAAAAAGAATGGGATTAACTTCCCAAATACAGGTATGCCAAGCTAGTAAAGGGTCTGAGTATTAATGTAAATGTGATGTTTCAGTTGTTTTTTTAAATCAAATTTGCAATATAAAAAAAATACAAATGTTTTGTCATTATGGAGTATTGTGTGTAGATTGACAAGGGGGAATTAAAAAAAAATTTTTTTTAGAAAAAGGCTGTAATGTCACAGAGTGTGGAAAAGTTAAGGGGTCTTAATACTTTGCGAAAGCACTAATATCAGAGTTCACGCTTTCACGCTTTCGAATAGCCCCCACGATATGCAACTTTTCAGGGAAGTTAGGGACCAATATACACAGGCAGCTAGGAAAGAAAAGGCTAGCTTTTTCAAACAGAAATTTGCATCTTGTAGCACAAACTCCAAAAAGTTCTGGGACAGTGTAAAGTCCATGGAGAATAAGAGCACCTCCTCCCAGCTGCCCACTGCTCTGGGGCTAGGAAACACTGTCACCATCGATATATCTGAGATGATTGAGAATTTCAATAAGCATTTTTCTACAGCTGGCCATGCTTTCCACCTGGCTACCCCTACCACGGTCAACAACTCTGCACCCCCCATAGCAATTGCCCAAGCCTCCCCAGCTTCACCTAAATCCAGATAGCTGATGTTCTGTAAGAGCTGCAATAGCTGGACCCCTACAACTCAGCTGGGCTAGACAATCTGGATCCTCTCTTTCTAAAATGATCCACCGCAATTGTTGCAACCCCTTTTACTAGCCTGTTCAACTCTCTTTCGTATCGTCTGATATCCCCAAAGATTGGAAAGTTGCCGCGACCATCCCCCTCTTCAAAAGGACACCCTAGACCCAAACTGTTACAGACCTATATCTATCCTACCCTGCCTCTCTAATGTCTTCGAAAGCCAAGTTAACAAAGCATTTCGAATCCCACCGTACCTTCTCTGCGATTACATTTTGGTTTCCGAGCTGGTCATGGGTGCACCTCAGCCACGCTCAAGGTCCTAAACGACATCATAACCGCCATTGATAAAAGACAATACTGTGCTACCGTATTCATCGACCTGGCCAAGGCTTTCGACTGTCAATCACCGCATTGTTATCGGCAGACTCAATAGCCTTGGCTTCGCAAATGACTGTCTCGCCTGGTTCACCAACTACTTCTCAGATAGAGTTCAGTGTGTCAAATCAGAAGGCCTGTTGTCTGGACCTCTGGCAGTCTCTATGGGGGTACCACAGGGTTCAATTCTCAGGCCGACTATTTTCTCTGTATACATCAATGATGCCGCTCTTGCTGCTGGTGATTCTCTGATTCACCTCTACGCAGACAACACCATTCTGTATACTTCTGGCCCTTCTTTGGAGACTGTGTTAACTAACCTCCAGATGAGCTTCAGTGCCATACAACACTCCTTCCGTGGCCTCCAACTGCTCTTAAATGCAAGTAAAACTAAATGCATGCTCTTCAACCGATCGCTGCCCGCACCTGCCGCCCGTCTAGCATCACCTGTCTGGACGGTTCTGACTTAGAATACGTGGATAACTACAAATACCTAAGTGTCTGGTTAGACTGTAAACTCTCCTTCCAGACGCATATTAAGCATCTCCAATCCAAAATTAAATCTAGAATCGGCCTCCTATTTCGCAAACAAAGCATCCTTCACTCATGCTGCCAAACATACCCTCATAAAACTGACTATCCTACCGATCCTTGACGTCGGCAATGTCATGTACAAAATAGCCTCCAACACTCTACTCAGCAATTGGATGCAGTCTATCACAGTGCCATCCGTTTTATCACCAAAGCCCCATATAGATGACCTGGAGCCAGTGGGTTTGGCGACGAATATGAGGCGAGGGCCAGCCAACGAGAGCATACAGGTCGCAGTGGTGGGTAGTATAAGTATTTTCTAGGTAAAGCCCCGCCTTATCTCAGCTCACTGGTCACCATAGCAGCACCCACCCGTAGTACGTGTTCCAGCAGGTATATTTCACTGGTCACCCCCAAAGCCAATTCCTACTTTTGGCCACCTTTCCTTCCAGTTCTCTGCTGCCAATGACTGGAACGAACTGCAAAAGTCACTGAAGCTGGAGACTCATATATCCCTCTCTAACTTTAAGCACCAGCTGTCAGAGCAGCTTACATATCATTGCACCTGTACATAGCCCATCTGTAAATAGCCCACCAAACTACCTCATCCCCATATTGTATTTTTTCCTCCTTTGCACCCCAGTATCTCTACTTGCACCCCAGTATCTCTACTTGCACATCCATCTTTTGCACATCTATCACTCCAGTGTTTAATTCCTAAATTGTAATTATTTTGCCACTATGGCCTATTTATTGCCTTACCTCCCTAATCTTACCTCATTTGCACACACTGTATATACATTTTTATATTTTGTAATTTACTGTACGTTTGTTTATTCCATGTGTAACGCTGTGCTGTGGTTTGTGTCGCACTGCTTTGCTTTATCTTGGCCAGGTCGCAGTTGTAAATGAGAACTTGTTCTCAACTGGCCTACCTGGATAAATAAAGGTTAAATAAATAAATAAATATATATATTATTCCATTCCTGTGAGTCATTATGTCAAGGAGTTGATCTGCTTCTGCTTGCTTTAACTTGATCAGTAGTACAGTATTAAACACTTGTTATTGTGGAGATATAATTACACCATTCTTTTCATTTATATTTATTAATGAATATAGCAGAAGCTCTTTTTTTTTTTACATTACATATCTGACCTCTGTTCTGACTTCTGCTTTAGCTTATTTTTTCCCATATTAAAATAAATTGCAAGCTTATTTTTCAAGTATTATTCTACTTTTCCTTCTGTAGTTTCTAGAGATAAACAATAGCTCTGACAAAAGTTTATTTCCCCTTAGTACCCACTGCTCCTGGCCAGCTGACTGTTGACACCACATCAGCTGCTGTTAGCTGGAACCAGCCACCAGGATTGGACCAAACCCAACATCATTACCAGATCTCCTACCGCTGTCCAGGGACAGAACCCCACTACACTACCACATCTTCACACAGCATCACTCTCTCTGACCTGAAACCTGCTACTGAATACTCAGTCACTGTCTGCACTGTGCTGGAAAATGGAAAGAAAAGTCGACTGGTGTCAACAACCCTCACAACAAGTAAGGAAGTACCCTACTTAAGAATTCTGTTTAGTGTCAAAGCGGATTAAACTTGAACTAGTTATTGAAATAACTATGAACTAATGATAATGGATGTGTCAATATGGGATGTAAAGGTACAGTATCTTCCCTGATGAGAAATATATGATGGTTCATTCCCCAGACCTCATCATGCAGTTTGGTGCTGAAATTAATAAATGTTTTTATAGTATCTGAATTCTTGCTTGCTTCCCATTAGTGTGAGTCATTATGTCAAGGAGTTGATCTGCCTCTGATTGCTTCAACTTTATCAGTAGTACAGTGTGAAACACTTGTTATTGTGGAGAGGATTTATAATCACAGCGTTCTTTTATTTTATATTTAAAGGAATTGGAGTGGCGACAACAATGTAGCAGCAGTGGACCACCGTTGATAAATGGATACAGCAGAAACCCCTAAATCCAACTTCTGTGTGACTTCTATTTTTTAGCTTCTTTCCTTATTTCTATTTCTTAGTACTTCCTGCTCCAGACCAGCTGACCGTTGACTCAGTGGACACCACATCAGCTACTGTTAGCTGGAGCCAGCCACCAGGATTGGACCAAACCCAACATCATTACCAGATCTCCTACCGCTGTCCAGGGACAGAACCACACATCACTACCACATCTTCACACAGCATCACTCTCTCTGACCTGCAATGTGGTACTCAGTACTCTGTCACTGTCTGTACTGTGCTGGAAAATGGAAAGCAAAGTCGACTGGTGTCAACAACCCTCACCACAAGTAAGGAAGTACCCTACTTAAGAATTCTGTCTGGTGTGAAATTTTGACTAGTTATCAAAAAGACAAATGTAAATTAACAAATCATAATTGTCTGTTTTATGTTCCCAAAAGACAAACAGTCGTCACTCCCAGAATAGGGAACGAACAAAGATCACTTCAACAACCAAACACAGAAAGGGTTTCAAAAGGGGTTCTGATAGACACCATGGGGGTTCCCACTGAAAGATGGCACAGCCACTAGTAAGGGGTTCTAAAAGACACCATGGGGGTTCCCACTGAAAGATGGCAAAGCCACTAGTAAGGGCTTCTAAAGATACCATGGGGGTTCCCACTGAAAGATGGCACAGCCACTAGTAAGGGGTTCTAAAAGACACCATGGGGGTTCCCATTGAAAGATGGCAAAGCCACTAGTAAGGGCTTCTATAGACACCATGGGGGTTCCCACTGAAAGATGGCAAAGCCACTATTAAGGGCTTCTATAGACACCATGGGGGTTCCCACTGAAAGATGGCAAAGCCACTAGTAAGGGCTTCTATAGACACCATGGGGGTTCCCACTGAAAGATGGCAAAGCCACTAGTAAGGGCTTCTATAGACACCATGGGGGTTCCCACTGAAAGATGGCACAGCCACTAGTAATGGGTTCTAAAAGACACCATGGGGGTTCCCACTGAAAGATGGCAAAGCCACTAGTAAGGGCTTCTATAGACACCATGGGGGTTCCCACTGAAAGATGGCAAAGCCACTATTAAGGGCTTCTATAGACACCATGGGGGTTCCCACTGAAAGATGGCAAAGCCACTAGTAAGGGCTTCTATAGACACCATGGGGGTTCCCACTGAAAGATGGCAAAACCACAAGTAAGGGGATCTAAAAGCCACCCACCATGGATGCCCACTAAGGTTTGTCTCAGATAAGCAAACACCAATTTAGGATCTGAAGTTAAAAGGGATATGGAGCTAAATTAACAGGAGTTTCTGGCTAAATGCCGTGGCCACCCTAACATGAGGTGTAGGTATCCCAGTATGCCCAAATGTGCCTCATTTGTTTATTAATAACTTTTCATGTTCAAAATTGTGCACTCTCCTCAAACAATAGCATGGTATTATTTCACTGTAATAGCTGCTGTAATTTGGACAGTGCAGTGAGATTAACAATAATTTAAGCTTTCTGCCAATATCAGATATGTCTATGTCCTGGGAAATTGTCTTGTGACTTATGTAATGAAGTGCTATTTCCTATGCAAATGACCAGCTTACTGCTATTGCATTGCTATAATTGAGACAACATATAGCAATGTATTTTCACAGTAAAACATGGTAGGGCCAGACAGGAACGCACACACACACACACACACACACACACGCAGCCCCTCCCCTTCTGGATGGGCTCCAAAGACAAAGAACTCTGTCGAGAACCAATGGGATACTGACACCAGGCTGGAGGAGACTGTCTATCATCTACGAACAACCTACTAGGAGCCAGGACTACCAGAATCTACCTACGTCATTTCAATGTATAAAATGAACTGTACAATTGTGACCTGCCTCTTTTTTCTTTCCAATGGTTCGCTTGAGAACTTGACGAAACGGAGCCGTGCACGTAATTGCCAGATATCATTACTTTGAATAAACGGCCTTTACTATACCGTATCCACCTTGTCCAGCGTCTCGACTTGGTCTCGTTTCTCATATACCTATTCATCAACACTTACAACCTCATGCTAATCTCATTAGCCTATGTTAGCTCAACCTCATGCTAATCTCATTGGCCTATGTTAGCTCAACCTCATGCTAATCTCATTGGCCTATGTTAGCTCAACCTCATGCTAATCTCATTGGCCTATGTTAGCTCAACCTTCCCATGGAAGGGAAACCGATCCCAAATAAGTTTTAAATACCAGCAGGGCCAGCAGCTCTTAAATACCATCAGGACCAGCAGCTCTTAAATACCATCAGGACCAGCAGCTCTTAAATACCAGCAGCTCTTAAATACCAGCAGGACCAGCAGCTCTTAAATACCAGCAGGACCAGCAGCTCTTAAATACCATCAGGACCAGCAGCTCTTAAATACCAGCAGGGCCAGCAGCTCTTAAATACCAGCAGGGCCAGCACAGCTGTAACACATACTGACTAACGAGGTGACTCCAATCAGAGCGCCCAGCCTAGTCAACCTCTAAATGGATAGAGAAACTGAAACTCGTAACAGAACCGAAACCCGTAACAGTCAGCATGGGGTGTAAAGGTCCAGTATCTTCCCTGATGAGTTATATATGATGGTGAATTCCCAGATCTCATCATGCAGTTTGGTGCTGATATCATTAAACATTGTTTATAATACAGTGTCTGAATTGGCTGTCTTCTATTCCTGTGAGTCATTATATCAAGGAGTTGATCTGCCTCTGATTGCTTTAACTTTATCAGTAGTACAGTATTAAACACTTGTTATTGTGGAGAGGATTTATAATCACAACATTTTTTCATTTATATTGATTTATCTTTTGTGGCAACAATCTGGCTGCAGGACAGCACCGTTACTAAATGAATATAGCAGAAACCCTTCATTTGTGTTACTTTACAAATCCAACTGCTGTTGTGTGACGTCTGTTTTTAACTTATTTCTTCCCATATCTAAAGGAATTGCAAGCTGGCCTTTTCTACTTCATTACAACTATTCTACTTTCCCTTCTGTAGTTTATTTCTAGAATTAATCTATAGCACTGACAATAATGTATTTTCCCTTAGTACTTCCTGCTCCAGACCAGCTGACTGTTGACTCAGTGGACACCACATCAGCTGCTGTTAGCTGGAGCCAGCCACCAGGATTGAACCAAACCCAACATCATTATCATTACCAAATCTCCTACCAGTGTCCAGGGACAAAACCACACATCACTACCACATCTTCACACAGCATCAGTCTCTCTGACCTGCAATGTGGTACTCAGTACTCCGTCACTGTCTGCACTGTGCTGGAAAATGGAAAGCAAAGTCAACTGGTGTCAACAACCCTAACCACAGGTAAGGAATTATCCTACTAAAGTATTATGTTTGGTGTCAAAGTTTATAAGATCTTAACTAGATATCAAAATAACCTCCTACATAGGCGATTACATCACCTGGTTTAAACATCTCTAGAGACTATATCACTCTCTTCATTACTCAATGCCTAGGTTTACCTCCAATGTACTCACATCCTACCTTACCTTTGTCTGTACATTTTGCCTTGAATCTATGCTATCGTGCCCAGAAACCTGCTCCTTTTACTCTTTGTTTACGAATGTGCTAGACGGCCAGTTCTTATAGCATTTAGCCGTACCCTTATCCTACTTCTCCTCTGTTCCTCTGGTGATGTAGAGGTTAATCCAGAACCTGCAGTGCCTAGCTCCACTCCCACTCCCCAGGTGCTCTCATTTGTTAACTTCTGCAACCGTAAAAGCCTTGGTTTCATGCATGTTAACATTAGAAGCCTACTCCCTAAGTTTGTTTTACTCACTGCTTTAGCACACTCTGCCAACCCGGATGTCTTAGCCATGTCTGAATCCTGGCTTAGGAAAACCACAAAACCCCCTGAAATTTCCATCCCTAACTATAACATTTTCTGCCAAGATAGAACTGCCAAAGGTGGCGGTATTGCAATCTACTGCAAAGATAACCTGCAGAGTTCTGTCTTACTATCCAGGTCTGTACCCAAACAATGCGAGCTTCTACTTCTAAAAATGAACCTTTCCAGAAACAAGTCTCTCACCGTTGCCACTTGCTATAGACCACCCTCTGCCCCCAGTTGTGCCCTCGACACCATATGTGAATTGATTGCCACCCATCTATCTTCTGAGCTTAACCCCGGCCATCCTACAATCTAAGCTTGATGCCCTCAATCTCACACAATTTATCAATGAACCTACCAGGTACAACCCCAAATCCGTAAACACGGGCACCCTCATAGATATCATTCTAACTAACTCGCCCTACAAATACACCTCTGCTGTTTTCAATCAAGATCTCAGCAATCACTGCCTCATTGCCTGCATCCGTAATGGGTCTGCGATAAAACGACCACCCCTCATCAGTGTCAAACGCTCCCTAAAATACTTCAGCGAGCAGGCCTTTCTAATCGACCTGGCCAGGGTATCCTGGAATGACATTGACCTCATCCCGTCAGTAGAGGATGCCTGGTTGTTCTTTAAAAGTGCCTTCCTCAACATCTTAAATAAGCATGCTCCATTCAAAAAATGTAGAACCAGGAATAGATATAGCCCTTGGTTCACTCCAGACGTGACCAGCAAAAAAACATCCTGTGGCGTTCTGCATTAGTATCGAATAGCTCCTGTGATATGCAATTTTTCAGGGAAGTTAGGAACCAATATACACAGGCTGTTAGGAAAGCTAAGGCTAGCTTTTTCAATCAGAAATTTACATCCTGTAGTACAAACTCCGAAATGTTCTTGGACACTGTAAAGTCCATGGAGAATAAGAGCACCTCCTCCCAGCTACCCACTGCTCTGAGGCTAGGAAACACTGTTACCACCAATAAATCCAGTATAATTGAGAATTTCAATAAGCATTTCTCTATGCACCCTCCACAGCAACCCGCCCAAGCCCCCATCATTTCTCCTTCACCCATATCCAGATAGCTTATGTTCTGAAAGAGCTTGCAAAATCTGGACCCCTACAAATCAGCCGGGCTGGACAATCTGGAACCTCTCTTTCTAAAATGATCTCTCGAAATTGTTGCAACACCTATTACTAGCCTGTTCAACCTCTCTTTCATATTGTCTGAGATTCCCAAAGATTGGAAAGCTGCCGCGGTCATCCCCCTCTTCAAAGGGGGAGACACTCTAGACGCAAACTGCTACATACCTATATCTATCCTACCTCTCTAAGGTCTTCGAAAGCCAAGTTAACAAACAGATTAACGACCATTTCGTATCCCAACGTACCTTCTCCGCTATGCAATCTGTTTTCGGAGCTGGTCAAGGGTGCACCTCAGCCACGCTCAAGCTCCTTAACAATATCATAACCGCCATCGACAAAAGACATTACTGTGCAGCCGTGTTCATCGACCTGGCCAAAGCTTTCGACTCTGTCAATCACCACATTCTTATTGGCAGACTCAACAGCCTTGGTTTCTCAAATGATTGCCTCGCCTGGTTCACCAACTACTTCTCTGATAGAGTTCAGTGTGTCAAATCGGAGGGCCTGTTGTCCGGACCTCTGGCAGTCTCTATGGGGGTGCCACAGGGTTCAATTCTCAGGCCGACTCTCTTCTCTGTCTACATCAATGATGTCGCTCTTTCTGCTGGTGATTATCTGATCCACCTCTACACAGACGACACCATTCTGTATACTTTTTGCCCCTCTTTGGACACTGTGTTAACTAACCTCCAGACGAGCTTCAATGCCATACAACTCTCCTTCCATGGCCTCCAACTGCTCTTAAATGCAAGTAAAACTAAATGCATGCTCTTCAACCGATCATTGCCCGCACCTGCCCGCCCATCCAGCATCACTGGATTGCTCTGACTTAGAATACGTGGATAACTACAAATACCTAGGTGTCAGGATAGACTGTAAACTCTCCTTCCAGACCCACATTAAGCATCTCCAATTCAAAATGAAATCTAGAATCGGCTTCCTAATTCGCAACAAAGCATCCTTCACTCATGCTGCCTAACATACCCTCGTAAAACTGACCATCCTACCAATCCTCGACTTCGGCTATGTCATCTATAAAATAGCCTCCAACACTCTACTCCACAAATTGCATGCAGTCTATCATAGTGCCATCCGTTTTGTCACCAAAGCCCTATACACTACCCACCACTGCGACCTATACGCTCTCGTTGGCTGGCCCTCGCTTCATACTCGTCACCAAACCCACTGGCTACAGGTTATCTACACGTCTTTGCTAGGTAATGCCCCGCCTTATCTCAGCTCGCTGGTCACCATAGCAGCACCCACTCGTAACACGCGCTCCAGAAGGTATATTTCACTGGTCACCCCCAAAGCCAATTCCTCCTTTGGTCACCTTTCCTTCCAGTTCTCGGCTGCCAATGACTGGAGCAAACTGCAAAAATCACTGAAGCTGGAGACTCCTATCTCCCTCACTAGATTTAAGCACCAGTTGCCAGAGCAGCTCTCAGATCACTGCACCTGGACATAGCCCATCTGTAAAAAGCCCATCCAACTACCTCATCCCCATACTGTATTTATTTGCTTTTCTTGCTCCTTTGTACCCCAGTATTTCTACTTGCACGTCCATCTTTTGCACATCTACCATTCCAGTGTTTAATTGCCATATTGTAATTACTTCGCCACCATGGCCTATTTATTGCCTTAACTCCCTTATCATACCTCATTTGCACTCAGTATATACTTTTTTTCCTACTGTATTATTGACTGTATGTTTTGTTTATTCCATGTGTCACTCTGGGTTGTTGTATGTGTCGAACTGCTATGCTTTATCTTGGCCAGGTTGCAGTTGCAAATGAGAACTTGTTCTCCACTAGCCTACCTGGTTAAATAGAGGTGAAATAAATGAATAAATACTTTAGTAATCATAATGTATGTGTCAGCATGGGATGTAAAGGTACATTTTCTTTGACTACTATTCTACTTTTCCTCCTGTTCAAGAGTATAGAAATCCTCATAATTTCATTGATAATTTTAGCGTAATTATTTCTATATAGTCTATACTTTCTCACTCTGAACTTCTAACTCCAGTGGGAAGGGTGTGACTTCTTGACAACGATCACAATGTCTCCAACGTACAACGCTCCTGGAGCAATTAGGATGAAGTGCCTTGTTCAAGGGCACAACATATTTTTCACCTTGTCCGCTCCGGTATTCAAACCTGCAACTTTCGGTTATTGGCACAACACTGTAACCTCGAGGCTGCCTGCCTCTACCTTACCCCTAACTACAGTGCCCGTTAATATTGAGGCTACCTGCCTCTACCTACAGTGCCCTTTTTCAGGTGCGAGCTTTCACATTGCATTTGTTTTAGGGGGCAGGAGAATTGACGAGGAGAAAACTCAAAATAACTTTGATTGCTTTAATTATACTTTTTTT
The DNA here is from genome assembly GCF_018296145.1 of Oncorhynchus tshawytscha. Lineage (NCBI taxonomy): Eukaryota > Metazoa > Chordata > Actinopteri > Salmoniformes > Salmonidae > Oncorhynchus > Oncorhynchus tshawytscha. Next base: position 80,633 of record NW_024609620.1, on the reverse strand, counting down.
ACACTGCAAATTGTAACTATTTTTAATGCCATGAGAGGTAGCGGATCCAGCCAAATAGGTTCTGGAATGCATCAGTCCAAAACTGAAAGGTGCCAGATCCTGTTCTAAAGCATCGATCATACAAGTAAAACACATGACCAATTATCTGACTTTAATAACTTGTTATTCAGAACATTTTCAGTGGTGGAAGAGACCCTCCACAGTTGCTGCAGTGTTTGTTCTACTGGCTGTGATCATGGGCCTGCGGGATTCCTGTAAGTGAACATTGTTTTTTACTAAAACATTTGTAGTCAATGTTGTGACAGTTACACATTTTGATTGAGTTTTCCCTTTTACAGATGCAGCTGCAGAGAGAGACCAGCTACAGACAATTTACAACACCCTGACTAAAGAGAGAGACCAGCTACAGAATAGTCTAAATACAAGGACCACAGAGAGAGACCAGTTACAGAATAGTCTAAATACCAGGACCACAGAGAGAGACCAGTTACAGAATAGTCTAAATACCAGGACCACAGAGAGAGACCAGCTACAGAATAGTCTAAATACCAGGACCACAGAGAGAGACCAGCTACAGAATAGTCTAAATACCAGGACCACCGAGAGAGACCAGTTACAGAATAGTCTAAATACCAGGACCACTGAAATAGATGAGTTGATGAAGAGTCTGAACACTACAACTATGGAGCGTGACCAGCTACAGAAGGAGAAAGAAATGCTGAACTGGAAGATCAATGGTAAGGACAGCCCCCCCACACAGTTTCGGTAGTTGACCTGTTATTTCACACCCAAGCAAATTCAAGAAGTATTGTCAGCGCTAGCCGTGGCCATTAGGAACAGTAACAAATGACAGGAACTGTGTTTTGCCGTAGTGCTCAACACATGCCACAGGAGATCAGAGTTAATCAGAACTACATACCTCGAACACCCTCAGATTTAGGTTTGTCAGTCAAGGAAGTTAGATAAATTGTTGTTGGACATTTTTTATAATTCACCAGTGACCTTGTGGTTAGTGTTCGCCCTGAGATTGGAAGTATTGAGAGTTCGATCCCCGACCGAGTCATATGAAAGGCTGTAAAATGTTACCCGATGAGTGTCTGCTTGGCACTCAGCATAAAGGAGATAAAGCGGAGGTCCTACGATAGACTAGTGTCCAGCGGGTGTACTTACATTTTAATTTTATTTAAACAGGATCAACTAGGACCAATGTCTCATTTGCAGTAGAGCCCTGTTTTCAATACAAAGAAATAAAACACATACATGCACAACTACTTAGACACAAGACATATACACCTTAAGAAAACAATCACAATTAACAGTTAAAAACTGTTCGACATGTAAGGTGCATCACAACTGAAGGGACATTTTCTGATCTGTGTAGAAACTGTGGGGATCTGAAGTGTAATGAAATACATTGACCCAGTTTTTAATTAGTAATTCTAGAAGAGACTAGAGATGTCAGATACATTGGAAGTTGTTACTTGTACATCAAGCTGCCTCTACAGAAACAGGAGACTAGATCATATGAGATGTTCTGGCCCCTCATAAGCCAAGGCTCATGCAAAGCTACTTATTGAATGTGTGAATAAATAATAGTTGTAAAAGTTATGTTTAACGTGTAAATGTCAGATACACTGAACAAAAATATAAACACAACATGTGTTGGTCTCATGTTTCATGAGCAGAAATAAAAGATACCAGAAATGCTCCATACACACAAAAAGCCAGTTTCTATCAAATGCTCAGATTTGTTTTAATCTCTGTTAGTGAGCATTTCTCCTTTGCCAAGATGATCCATCCACCTGAAAGGTGTGGCATATCAAGAAGCTGATTAAACAGCATCATAATTACACAGGTGCAACTTGTGCTGGGGACAATAAAAGGACACACTAAATTGTGCAGTTTTGTCCACAACACAGATGTCTCAAGTTGAGGGATCATGCAATTGGCATGGCAACTACAAGAATGTCGACCAGAGCTGTTGCCAGATAATTGAATGTTCATTTCTCTACCGTAAGCCGCCTCCAACGTTGTTTTAGAGAATTGGTCAGTACGTCCACCCGGCCTCACAACCCCAGACCACGTGTAACCACGCCAGCTCAGGACCTCCACATCTGACTCCTTCACCTGCCACCCGGACAGCTGATGAAACTGAAGGTTTGCACAATCGATGAATTTCTGCACAAACTGTTAGAAATCGTCTCCGGGAAGCTCTTCTGCATGTAGCAAGGATCTGTACACATTTCCTGGAAGATGAAAATGTCCCAGTTCTTCCATGTCCTGAATAGTCACCAGACATGTCACCCATTGAGCATGTCTGTGATGCTCTGGATTGACATGTACGACAGTGTGTTCCAGTTCCCGCCAATATCCAGCAACTTTGCACAGGCATTGAAGTGGAGTGGGACAACATTCCACAGGCCACAATCAACAGCCTGATCAACTCTATGAAGGAGACAAATGATGGTTGTCTGATCCACACCCCTACCTTTTATTTAAGATATCTGTGCCCAACAGATGCATATCTGTATTCCCAGTCATGTGAAATCCATACATTAGGGCCTACATTTTTTTATTTCTGTCACGGGATTCTTCTGTTGAAGGAGAGGCGGACCAAAACTCAGCGTGGTTATTTAGATACATCTTTAATAAAGATGAAAATAGAACAATATACAAAAAGAAGAAACGTGAAAAACCGAAAACAGACCTATCTGGTGTAACAAACACAAAGACAGGAACAATCACCCACAAAACCCAACACAAAACAGGCTACCTAAATATGGCTCCCAATCAGAGACAATGACTAACACCTGCCCCTGATTGAGAACCATATCAGGCCCAAACACAGAAACAGACAAACAAGACATCCAACATAGAATGCCCACTCAGATCACACCCTGACCAAACAAAACAGAACATACAAAGCAAACTATGGTCAGGGTGAACCAGTACCCCCCCCCCAAGGTGTGGACTCCGGCCGCAAAACCTGGACCTATTGGGGAGTGTCTGGGTGGGCATCTGTCCGCGGTGGCGGCTCTGGTGCTGGACGTGGCCCCCACTTCACCATAGTCTTAGTCCGCCCCATTGTCCGCTTCCGTGGCCTCCTAACCACGGTGACCCTTCTAAATGAACCCACTGGACTGAGGGGCAGCTCGGGACAGAGGGGCAGCTCGGGACAGAGGGGCAGCTCGGGACAGAGGGGCAGCTCGGGACAGAGGGGCAGCTCGGGACAGAGGGGCAGCTCGGGACAGACTGACAACTCTGGCAGATCCTGGCTGACTGGCGGCTCTGGCGGATCCTGGCTGACTGGCGGCACTGGCGGATCATGGCTGACTGGCGGCTCCAGGCAGACTGGCGGCTCCAGGCAGACTGGCGGCTCCAGGCAGACTGGCGGCTCCAGGCAGACTGGCGGCTCCAGGCAGACTGGCGGCTCCAGGCAGACTGGCGGCTCCAGGCAGACTGGCGGCACTGGCGGCTCCTTGCAGACTGGCGGCGCTGGGCAGACTGGCGGCACTGTTGGCGCTGGGCAGACGGGAGACTCTGATGGCGCTGGGCAGACGGGTAGCTCAGGCGGCGCCGGGCAGACGAGACTCCAGCGGTGCTGGAGAGGAGGGAGGCTCCGGCGGCGCCGGACAGGCGGGAGACTCCGGCGGCATCGGAGAGGAGGGAGGCTCCGGCGGTGCCGGACAGGCGGGAGCACCAGTAGGGACGAGACGGAGACACAGCCTGGTGCGGGGGGCTGCCACCCGAGGGCTGGTGCGTGGAGGTGGTACCGGATAGACAGGACCGTGCAGGCGCACTGGAGCTCTTGAGCACCGAGCCTGCCCAACCTTACCTGGTTGAATGCTCCCGGTCGCCCTGCCAGTGCGGCGAGGTGGAATAGCCCGCACTGGGCTATGCAGGCGAACCGGGGACACCATGCACAAGGCTGGTGCCATGCAAGCCGGCCCAAGGAGACGCACTGGAGACCAGATGCGTAGAGCCGGCTTCATGGCACTTGGCTCGATGCCCACTCTAGCCTGGCCGATACGCGGAGCTGGTATGTACCGCACAGGACTATGCACCCGCACTGGGGACACCGTGCGCTCCACAGCATAACACGGTGCCTGCCCTGTCTCTCTCACCCCCCGGTAAGCACAGGAAGTTGGCGCAGGTCTCCTACCTGGCTTCGCCACACTTCCTGTGTGCCCCCCCAAGAACTTTTTGGGGCTGACTCTCGGGCTTCCATCCGCTCTGCCGTGCTAGCTCCTCATAATGCCGCCTCTCTGCTTTCGCTGCCTCCAGCTCGGCTTTGGGGCGGCAATATTCCCCCGGCTCTGCCCAGGGTCCTTTCCCGTCTAGGATCTCCTCCCAAGTCCATTTCTCCAAATAGTGCTGCCTCTCCCACTGCTGCTGCTGCTGCTTCTCCTGCTGCCTCTGTTGCTTCTCCTGCTTCCGCTGACTGTCACCACGCCGCTTGGTCCTGTTGTGGTGGGTGATTCTGTCACGGGATTCTTCTGTTGAAGGAGAGGCGGACCAAAACTCAGCGTGGTTATTTAGATACATCTTTATTAAAGATGAAAATAGAACAATATACAAAAACAAGAAACGTGAAAAACCGAAAACAGCCCTATTTTTTTATTTTTTTTATAAAAAATCATTTATTACCTTCAATACCATTCATTCTTTACAACTCATAATTTTCATACATACTCCAATAATGGTATTTTAATTTAACTAAACAAAAACCCCAAACAAAACCTCAGGGGAGCATCTTCCCTCCCCGTCACCCTACAAACTACCTTTCCCTATCTCCCCGTCCCTAATCTATCCCCTTACAAATCTAAATGACACCCAGCCCTAAACCCCCCTTCCACCTCTCCCGAGCAGCATGCTGCCCCCACTTCCTCTCCTCCCTCTTCATCCTCCCCCTCAAATCTCCTTCCACCCTCCTCACTATCCCTTCCACCCCCCAATCTCTCCCTGTCTTCACCATGTTCTGCCTGGCTTCCCACAGCCCCCGTTTAAAGAGACTCATGAGAAGCCAGAGCAGAAACCTGTCCCTATCCGTCCCTCTCGCTGTCCCTACACCTCTCTCTAACCTGGCCCACGTCAACACAAAATCCCCCCTTACCAAACCTAACAACACCCGTGCCTCTAGCCCATACTACTCCGGCAAAGGCACAGTCCAAAAAGACATGGCTCAGTCTCCTCCCTGCCACAAGAGGATCTTGGACAGGTGGGGGATTGCACCAAACTATACCGATACATGATGGAACGTACCGGCAAGCACTTATGGAGGCTCAACCAATTCAGGTCCTTGAGCCTGTTGTCCAGACCCCGCGTCTGCACTCCCTCCCAGACCACTTCCGAGATGCCCACTACAGGCGCCGGACTCCCTGCCTTTCTGACCTCCTCGTACAGGTGCCTGTGATCTAAACCTACTCGGGCAACTTCAACCTCAGGGTGCGCACGCAGCCACTTGGCCGCATGACCAAAGTGCCACGGCAGCTGTTCCGCCCGAGGACCCGTGTTAGACCACACCATTACGCTTCTCGCCCAATACGAGAAGAACACCCGCAGGAGGTAACCGGACGGGTGTATCACTGGATGAGCAAGCTCCGTTAACAAGAAAGAAACAAAAATTGCGTCCAGCTTGAGGGGGAAATGTGGTACCCCCCTACCTCCCTCCACGATGGGACAGAGCATGCGTGCCCTGGCGACCCACTCGCACCTGCACTCCACATGAACTGAAACACAAGCCTCACTAGAGGCCTCCTCAGACAAGCCGGCAATGGGTAGATGTACCCCAAATACAAAAGAGACTGCAACACATCCACCTTTAGGACCAGGACTTTGCCCATAAAAGACAAATACCTAGCCTTCCACATTGCTAGCTTCCTCTGTACCACTGCGATACGCATGTTCCAGTTTAGCGTCGCTGAGCCGGAGGTCTCAAAATGGACCCCGAGAATCCTCAGGGCCCCCTCACAGAGAGAACCCCCCGGGCACATCCGTTCTACCGCGCCATCTTCCGAAAAACTTGACGGAAGACTTTGCATGGTTCAGAACCGCTCCCGACGCTCGGGTTAAATCCCCAAAGATGGCAAGGGACCTTGTCAGGCACGAGTCCTTGCACAGCAGCAAGGAAGTGTCGTCGGCGTACTGCGTCATCTTAACACGCAGCCCACCACTTCCAGGGATCAACAAGCCTTCCAGCCCTGTGTCTGCCCTAATGGCAGCCCCCAGAGGCTCCATGTACAGAACGAAGAGGAGAGCCGAGAGTGGGCACCCCTGCCTGACCCCAGACGAGAGGTCAAAAACGTCACCCAAGTGACTATTTACACTAATTCGGCACCCCGCTCCGACATATAATGTACGAATCCATCCTATGAACTTCTCCCCAAATCCTAATCGACCTAACACTCTGAATAAAAAGGATCTATTCACGTGATCAAAGGCTTTCGCCTGATCTAGCACTGCTACCATTAAAGGCAGTCCTCTATCTTCAACCCAAGCGATGGAGTCCCTGATTAACTGTAGGTTCCATCTAATAGAGCGGCCCTCTACCCCGCACGTCTGATCCTCATGGACGACGTAGGGAAGGGCTGTGCGCAACCGGTCTGCTAAAACCTTTGCAAGTAGCTTGTAATCTACACACAGCATGGTCAACGGCAGCCAGTTGCCAAGGTCTGTTACTTCCCCCTTCTTATATAAAAGTGACAGCACACCAACAGCCATTGATCCCCCCCGGGACCCCCGTCTCAAGGATGGCCTTCAAGACTTCGAGGACCACTGGTCCAAGTATACCCCAAGACTTGAGATAAAACTCAGCCGGCAGCCCATCCATCCCAGGCACCTTCCCTTTTCCCATCCTCCTAAGAGCGCTCTCAACCTCTTCTAGTGAGATCTGGGCCTCCATCACTTCTCTAATGTCCCCTGGCAACCGCCTGGACAAGTGTTCTAAAAACACATTTCCCTGCTCTACATCTATTTCCCTTTCCTTAAATAAACCTTGGAAATGATCAGTTGTCACCCTGACCATATCCTCTGGTTCTCTAACTATACCATTTTCTTCCCTAACGCCATGCATTACCTTCCTACTCTGTCTGGCCCTAACCGACTTAAAGAACATAGCGGAACAAGTCTCATTGTGTTCTAGAAAGCCACTATGCGCACGCTCCAGGAAAGCTCGAGCCTTCTGCTCCTGCAACTCCCTGAGCTGCGCCTTTAGGGTTGCGGATCTCTCCCAGTCAATCGACCCGCCGAGGTTGCCTGCCTCGTACTCGAGTTCAATTAACCTTTGGATACGATCCACCTCCCTCCTCTCCTCCCTTTTTTCCCTCTTGCAATACCCTATTATAAAAGCCCTAATCCTCACCTTAACTAATTCCCACCACTCTAACACCCCCTCGCACATGGACCGGAGGCTTTCAAGCCTCCAAAAGAAACCAAAAAACCCGTCAACAAAAGCCTGCTCCTCCAGCACATCCCGATCTAACTTCCAGTACCCCCTACCAGACTGGCGACCCCACCTGCAGGAGCACCCCGTCGTGATCCGAAAAGAAAACAGGCAACAGCCGCCCAGACAACTTACCCAAAGACCTGGGTACAAAAATATAGTCGAGCCTCCGCTCAACCCCCCTGGAGTTGCGCCATGTAGGACCGGCCATTTTCGGAGTAGTGTGCAGGCCACCATCAACCAGACCATGGCAAGTCATTAGCCCGGTGATGGCGCCTGCACTGCTATCCCCCCTATTCCTAAATCTGTATTAAAATCCCCCCCTATCACTAATTTCCTATTTGTGACACACAGGGGCGTCAGACAGTCCACCATCTCCCTCCTGTCTGCCACCACCTGTGGCCCATACACTACCACTAATCTAAATTTACAATCCCTTATCGTGACATCCACCCCTATAACCCTCCCTTGCATCACCACAAAAGAACCCTCCACTTTTACCTCCCTGTGCCCACACAAAATCCCTACCCCCGATGAGTGCACCCCCCCAATACCCCAAACCGACTCCCCCTTGTCCCACTCCCTCTTAAACCTACTAACATCCCCTCCATCCCTCAGGTGAACATCCTGTAAAAAACAAAAATCAAACCCCACACCCTCCAAATAACTAAAAACCGCCCTCCTCTTAACATAATCCCTTAAACCCCTTACATTTAAACTAACAAAAGTAAAATTAGACCCCATGAAATAATAAAATCATGTAATACACTCAAATTCTAAACCCAGACAGAAAAAAACAAAAACAGGAAACTCACCCGATGCTCCCCTGCTCCATATCTACCTGTGAAAACACCATCCGTACTCCCGACATCCCCCCCTCTTCCTCCATCTCACCAACCCAGGATGCAGGAATAGTGTTTGGCTCCAGAGTGCCCTGCACCCTGGGTCTACCCCCACACTCCTCCCCCTCCCCAGTGCTGCAGCTGGTTTGGAAAAAAATAGGGGAGGCTGAGTCCCCAAACAAAAAACTCCCCACCTCCTCCTGTACCCAGTCCTGAGTCTTGTTAGGTGCGACCCCACCCAACATAAGTTGAGGGCCTGGGGAAACCAGCAGCAACCCAGAGGTTTCTCCCACCCCATCACTCTCTTGACCATCCCCTCCCTCTCATTGTCGGCCAATCGCACCCTCCTCTTCATTCTCTTCTTTGGTGATGGCGGCAGTGGAGAGATACCACCCTCCCCCCCCGCCAGTTCCTCCACCATACCCCTCATCTCTTCCACCAGGGCACTTTCCCCCCACTCCACTTGCTCTTCCACCGTCTCCTTCTCCAACACTCCTCCCTCGCTTTCTTCTCTCTCATGCTCCTCCACTCGGTTGCCTTCTTCCACCGCTTTTCCTGGTTCTCCTACTCCCGTGCCTTCTGTTTCCTTCTCTCTTCCATCCGCCGCTTCTTGATCCTCCTCCTTCCTTGCGACCCTCCCCTCTGGACCTGTACTCTGGTCATGAGGCGTGCTTCCTTCCCCTCCTCTTCTTCCCCCGCTCCTGCTCCCCCCCCAGCCACAGACGCGTATGACCTCTGACAAGCCGGGCACCCCCACCACAGGTGTGCTAACGAGCCACACCCGTGGCACGCCTTAGGCTTGTCACAATCCTTCGCCTTGTGCTCCCCAGATCCACAAAATCTGCATTTTCTTGCGCTGCACGAGGCGAAGATGTGGCCATAGGCCATACAACGCCTGCAAAATGGAGGCTGACGTGCATAAAACAACGTCCCCCTGTCAGCCCCCAGGGAGAACATAGCAGGAGGATGGAGGTAGCCACCATGTCCCTTTGGGTCCTCCCTGAGGAGGGCCTGGAAGCCTCTCCTCCCATTCCAAAACCCAAGGGAGTCTTTGAGGTGCCTTGCTGAGGAGACGTTATCCATGTATCTCCCCAGAAAGGCCCTCACCTCTTCGTCCTTAACGTAAGGGTTGTAAATGTTGACAGTTACAACCCTAAAGTTGTTCCTCGCCAGGCTTGTTATTTCATAGTGGCTCATCGGCCTCTCACCTCCCACTGCTCTTGCCCTTCTCAGGATATCATCGTGTTTCTCCTCTGTATGTAGTGCCACGTCGTATGCTCCCTCCAACGAGTTGCCTTGGAAACAAAACACGTCCTTCACTGTCAGCTTTAGAATCCCCATCAATATAGTCCTTCCAAAAGTTTCCCGTCCTAAAGGCTCCAACTCCTTTTCCTTCCAAGCAAACCGAATCGTGTTGGCCAGCCCAATCCCAGGGACCGACCGTGTTGATGGATTTTGCACCATCTCCGCAAGGACAGAGCCTGGGCGCGAACCCAGAGTCTCTGGTGACACAGCTGGCACTGCAGTACAGCGCCCTTAACCACTGCGCCACCCGGGAGGCCATGTTCTTTTTATTTTAAATAACATTTGAGTGTCAAAGTCATAGTAAATGTCATTCAAGTAACACATATGGTAAATGTGAAACTTCTAGGGTCCTGTCCTGAAGGATGGAGAAGGTTTGGCTGCAGCTGTTACTACCTCTCTACTGAGGAGAAATCCTGGGAGGAGAGTAGACAGGACTGTCTGGAGAGAGGAGCAGATCTGGTGATCATTAACAGTGAAGAGGAACAGGTGAGAGACAGACATGTATCTAGCACTGCATCTCACTAGACACTCTGGTTCGAATCCAGGCTGTATCACAACCAGCCGTGAATGGGAGTCCCATAGGGCGGCGCACAATTGGCCCAGCGTCGTCTGGGTTTGACCGGTGTAGGCCGTCATTGTAAATAAGAATTTGTTCTCAGCTGATTTGCCCGGTTGAATAAAACATAAATGAGTTAAACTGTACCAATGTTTTTTCTGTTCCTCAACAGACATTCATCAATGGGTTTGAACCAGACAGTTATGCCTGGATTGGTCTGACTGACTCTGTTACTGAGGGGACCTGGAAATGGGTGGACGGCACCCCACTGACCACCCCAAGGTAAGAGACTACTGCTCTATAATAACACTGACCACCCCAAGGTAAGAGACTACTGCTCTATAATAACACTGACCACCCCAAGGTAAGAGACTACTGCTCTATAATAACACTGACCACCCCAAGGTAAGAGACTACTGCTCTATAATAACACTGACCACCCCAAGGTAAGAGACTACTGCTCTATAATAACACTGACCACCCCAAGGTAAGAGACTACTGCTCTATAATAACACTGACCACCCCAAGGTAAGAGACTACTGCTCTATAATAACACTGACCACCCCAAGGTAAGAGACTACTGATCTATAATAACACTGACCACCCCAAGGTAAGAAACTATTGATCTAATAACACTGACCACCTCAAGGTAAGAGACTACTGATCTATAATAACACTGACCACAGTGGAAGAAGTAGGACTGATTCTGTGTTGTTCATACTCTAGGTTCTGAAATAGAGGTCAGTCTAACTATGTGTTGTTCTACTACAGGTATTGGTGGAGTGGAGAGCCTGGTGGTGGTACGTACCAGAACTGTGGGGAAATCTATTACATATCGTCAGGTCAAGGAGTATGGAGGGATTATGATTGTACCTTTTCACAACAATGGATCTGTGAGAAATAGGCTTCTCATAGGTACTTTCTCTGCACTGCTGATTAATGAACTCTACTGTATGTTAATGATGTTCTGAAGACTGGTTTGATTTGATAGCTGTAGTTGAGTACAATTCTAGGAGAGAAACACATACAAACACATTCACACACACGAAGATAGTGATCTGAACCAGAGTCTCGCGCAGGAGAAGCCAACGTTTTAATTAGACAAAGAGGAAATTCCCTTTCGGGCCGAGAGCTGACACTGATTTTGAAGTTGCAGGCAGGGCTACCTCATCACATGACTATGAGCAACCAATCATGACCGAGTCATGTCCTCTACACAAGCTTTCACATAATTAATTTGTCAAACAATGATGTGTAGAATAGGGGTGTAATATCATTCAATAGCCGCTGTCAATCAATTACTGTTGTTTTACACTTCAAATACATTTAAAATGACTGTATATGTTTCAGGTAAACAGTAGGTTTGCTTCTTGTGCTTTATCATTCTGAACATAAACTATGTGTACTTCCTGCTAATTCAATAAATCATTAAACTGAGATTAAAGACATTTCCTGTCTAGTACATTATTGTTCTCTACTATGTTTAAGCGAACATGGAATCTAGAAGGACAAGACACCTCTGTTTTATACTTTAATATTAACATGGAATCTAGAAGGACAAGACACCTCTGTTTTATACTTTAATATTAACATGGAATCTAGAAGGACAAGACACCTCTGTTTTATACTTTAATATTAACATGGAGTCTAGAAGGACAAGACACCTCTGTTTTCTACTTTAATATTAACATGGAATCTAGAAGGACAAGACACCTCTGTTTTATACTTTAATATTAACATGGAATCTAGAAGGACAAGACACCTCTGTTTTATACTTTAATATTAACATGGAGTCTAGAAGGACAAGACACCTCTGTTTTCTACTTTAATATTAACATGGAATCTAGAAGGACAAGACACCTCTGTTTTATACTTTAATATTAACATGGAATCTAGAAGGACAAGACACCTCTGTTTTCTACTTTAATATTAACATGGAATCTAGAAGGACAAGACACCTCTGTTTTATACTTTAATATTAACATGGAGTCTAGAAGGACAAGACACCTGTTTTATACTTTAATATTAACATGGAATCTAGAAGGACAAGACACCTCTGTTTTATACTTTATCTAATATTAACATGGAATCTAGAAGGACAAGACACCTCTGTTTTATACTTTATCTAATATTAACATGGAATCTAGAAGGACAAGACACCTCTCTGCCACTTTAGGATAGAGAGTGAATGTTACTGTTTACATTTGGACTCATATCTTGTTAACTTCCTGTTTGTGGTGACAACACCAGAATGTAGGGTTGGATCATAAATCACCATCATTTATCAAAACAGTGTCTATGGTTTTGTTACTAAACTAACTAGGACTAATCATTGACTACAGTAGAACAGGTGGCAAATACCTCCAGTTATCAGAGAGACAGCCTTAGGCAGGGTTTTGTTGGTGTGTGTGCATGTGATTGACAGAATGCATGAGATTCATCTAATAGGGTATAAATCATTGGAGGCTGCTGAGGAGGACGGCTCATAATAATGTCTGGAACAGAGCAAATAGAATGGCATCAAACATAGAAACCATAGAAACCATATGTTTGATGTATTTGATACCATTCCACTAATTCTTCACCAGCCATAACAAGCCCATCCTCCACAATTAAGGGTCCACCAATAAACATGTGTGACTGGCCTAGAGGAGCTGCAGCCTGTGCTAATTCAACACTACATTACAGAACACTAACCCAATACACCTGGGCTCTTTTTCAGTCTTCTAAACATCCTGCTTCTCCTTCACTGATCTGGAAGAGTTGACCAGGTCAAAGCTAAGCCAATCTAATGAGCTTCCTTCCACCATATTGTTTTCACCAGTGAAGCCAATCAGTGCAGATGTAGGGGAGGAGACAAGGACAGGGAGACTATAGTGAAAGAGCCTCTGGCCACATTCAGAAGTCAAACTTGGTCAAAAGTTGCAGCTATAAATCATATCAATAAAGCGGAATTGATTCCTTATTCTACATGTCAGAGAGGCGTGTTTTTTTTACTACATACTATATTTAAGTTCCTAAACGTTGCATCCTGCTGAACGGGCCCTTGGTCTGGTAACATGTCCATAGATTACGTACCAAGTCCACCATCTACTGGTCAATTATTATACTGCTAAAACTTTCCTCATTGACTAGTTTCTAACAAATATATGCATTACCCCTTGACAACTGAAAGGGGGCGCTGTTTGAAGCCTCTGCACATTCATTTTGGTGCTACTCCATTGTAAAGATTTTGGAAGATACAGAAATGCATTTATTAATGTCTACATTCGAATGACAAGTATATTATATTAGACACATTAATGTGTGTATATTAGACAACTTAATGCATACATTAAAATTTTATTAAATGAAGATTAAAATATATAACAGATGGGTTCATTGTACAACAACAAAATCAATGAGCAACCATGGGGCATAACTGACAGGGTTGGCTTAGATTGTTGACAGCATGTAAACTATATTTCATCTCCAATGTTTGAAAACAAATACATTTGAACAATGAGCCCTTGTCTCAAATACATCATTACTGTTGCTGGTGAGACAGCTAGCAAATATTACCCATATTAAAGTGAAATCAGTCAAAACACCTAAAACAAGAAACGGTATCAATAATGATGAAACGAGATGAAACGAAAAGACACCCATCATGAGTACCCACTAAATGTTCCCCAAGAACAGAAACAAAAGAGCAACCATCACCAAACTGAAGACACCAAACTGAAGACACCAAACTGACGACACCAAACTGAAGACACCAAACTGAAGACACCAAACTGAAGACACCAAACTGAAGACATCAAACTAAAGAGTCAAACTGACCACAATCAACAAGACAACAAACTGAAGACACCAAACACCAAACTGAAGACACCAAACTGAAAGACACCAAACTGGGGACAGTCCAAACTGGGAGACACCAAACTAGCAGACACCAAACTGAAGAACCAAACTGAAGACACCCAACTGAAGACACCAAACTAAATGTTGAAGACACCAAACTGAAGACACCAAACTGAAGAACCAAACTGAAGACACCAAACTCAGACAAAACTGAAGACACCAAACTGAAAAGACACCAAACTGAAGACACCAAACTGAAGACACCAAACTGAAGACACCAAACTGAAGACACCAAACTTGAAAGACAAGAAGCAAACCAATAAGTGGAGCAAAATGAAAACAGGGAAGATCTGATAAAGGAATGTTTTTCTATCAAATGGGCCAGACACTCTTAGATAGCACCTGGGCCAGACACCAATAGCACCTGGGCCAGACACTCTTAAATAGCACCTGGGCCAGACACTCTGCACCTGGGCCAGACACTCTTAAATAGCACCTGGGCCAGACACTCTCCAGACACCACCTGGGCCAGACACTCTTAGATAGCACCTGGGCCAGACACTCTTAAAACTGGGCCAGACACTACACCTGGGCCAGACACTCTTAGATAGCACCTGGGCCAGACACTCTTAGATAGCACCTGGGCCAGACACTCTTAGATAGCACCTGGGCCAGACACTCTTAGATAGCACCTGGGCCAGACACTCTTAGATAGCACCTGGGCCAGACACTCTTAGACCTGGGCCAGCACCTGGCACCTGCCAGACACTCTTAAATGGGCCAGACACTAGCACTCTTAAATAGCACCTGGGCCAGACAGCACCTGGGCCAGACACTCTTAAATAGCACCTGGGCCAGACACTCTTAAATAGCACCTGGGCCAGACACTCTTAAATAGCACCTGGGCCAACATGTCATGCTCAAGTACATTTGTCTAAGTTGGCACATATGAGAATAAACCCTGTAATATAAGTGTATAACAATGTCGCCTTTTTCCTCCGGTGACAAGTGCGCCAAAAATAAAATGTTTTCTAGAATCTCTGAGTTACCCAATTGTCCAATAGGAACAGTGAGTATTGGGCTTTCTTCATGCTCTTTAGGAAGACTACAGTCTGACTTCTGTCCCATGGAAGCACACACATTGTTT
Organism: Oncorhynchus tshawytscha; assembly: GCF_018296145.1. Classification (NCBI taxonomy): domain Eukaryota; kingdom Metazoa; phylum Chordata; class Actinopteri; order Salmoniformes; family Salmonidae; genus Oncorhynchus; species Oncorhynchus tshawytscha. Next base: position 65,499 of record NW_024609620.1, on the reverse strand, counting down.
TAGTGGCGTTTTCAGCTAACCCATCTGTATAAAAACATTCCTGAAAATATATTTGTCAGTACTAATGTTACTGTTCCCACAACAACAAAGTAATATCTAAATACATGTAATTTGGTCTTTGAAACATTTAGCAGAAATACTGTTGAATTCCATTCCTATGGAGGACTGCTCCTACTGGGGCGTGGCCAATATGGCGGCCGGTGGCTTCAAAGCCTCTCATTGGCCAATACAAAGCAACAGCAATCCAGGTTTATATACATAATTGGTTTCTATTTGTTCAATCTGACCTTTTTTCTCCAAACTGGAAACAACCCAGCCATCACACAATTACTGTCAATTTTAAATCGAGTGCTTTCCCTCACATTTTCCCTCATTTCCCTCACTCAGACAACCAAACATTTTCAAAGTTTCCCAATTAGCGAGAGGGATGGGGTCAACTTCTTGTGGTGCGCAGTGCTCAATTTCAGAACAGCTGTCTGTCTAAACGCACACAGAACTGTGAAGTGGAGACCCTGATCTATGACGTCATGTATAGCTTGTTACTGTTCAGCCACAGCATTACAATTTAGGCGTTTATCAGTGTCCAAATCTGCCATATTCAACCACTATATGGGTATGAGTGTGAAGGACTACAGACTGGGATTCAATGCAAGGCATGTTATAGTGTGAAGAACTTTACAGCTGACAATGCACCTTTTAAAGGCATTTTCCCCCTATGTTAGCAGGAACTGCATTCATGGTAAACGCTGTGCATGTCGCTTCAAACCTAAAGGACCAATAGTGTATCATGCTGTGGTCCATGTTTAATTAATGGAGTTGTATTGGAGCTATGTGAGCTGGTCCACCATTCATCAGGCCCAGGGAACACACACCTGTTGTCTGATAGGCTGTGGTTACAATTTCAACATTTACCATCATGGTGTGATGTAACAATTTAACCACAAACTGATTTCATTTGTATGTTTTTACAGTTATCAACACATTCAAATGACAGGTTTATGTGGACCATGTGTTCATTCTACTTATGAAGCTAGGAAGTGTGTGTGTTTCTGTCTTTACGTCTGGCTGTACTTGCATTGAAACCTGGAAATGTAACACCAACACCATCCATTCCTCTGGGCTTGTCAGCACTACGTGTCATCATCAATATCAATGGTCTTCATTGCTCTAGTTATTTGCTTTCAACCCCACTGGCAGGTTTTTTAATCACCCCCTGCTCAGTCCCCCAGAACCACTAACACATTACATAACAATCAGCCATAAAATGATCATATCATGTGAAATGAAGAAAATTAATCTTATCAAGGTCTTTGAGAGTTGAAATTGCATTCACCATATATGTTACATTGGATTGTTGTTAAGACAAACAACACAATTGAAGTGATGGAGCATTATTAAGACAGGCCAAACAATAATGAACTGATGTACCACTGTCTGATAGGTTCAGATACATCATGTGACAAAAACAGAATGTGTGGTTGGTTGGAAACAGGCAGGAAGTGTAACTAAAGTTCACAGTCAATCTCAAGTCCAACTAAACGTTGCAGACTGCTGCACAGAAGTGTTTCACAACACCCTGTTTCAATCACAACATCTGGGGTTATGAATGGGGTTATGAATGGGGTTATGAATGGGGTTATGAATGGGGTTATGAATGGGGTTATGAATGGGGTTATGAATGGGGTTATAAATGGGGTTATAAATGGGGTTATAAATGGGGTTATGAATGGGGTTATAAATGGGGTTATGAATGGGGTTATAAATGGGGTTATGAATGGGGTTATGAATGGGGTTATGAATGGGGTTATGAATGGTGAAATGGTCAAATTTTCTGTTCCTCCAGAAGCCTCAATACCTAAATGTGTCTATACCTTACTTTCAAAGATATGTTTTGTGAATTAATATGTTCTTTGTGAATAACACTGCAGGGAATCTTCTGCAGTAAAATAAACCCAATGGACTCGATGCAAAGAAAATGCAGATCTAGAGATCCACCATCTCAGGAAAACTGACCTGGGATCAAGTCCTCCCTGTCCACATGACCGTATTCATTGTGATCAAAAACGATAAACAGATCCTGGATCAGCACACCTACACTGAGACATTTGACAAATATGGGCCCTGACTTGAGTCTGCTAATGAGGCACTTTCTTTAGGTTTTACAAAAGTCTAAATACTTTACAGAAACTACAGAGGAAAAAAAGAGGAAAGTGAAAGATAAAAATATGAATGTTTGGTGTGAGAAAAGGAGAAGTGGAGGAGCTGTGTCAGGGTTATGAGAAGGAATCCACCTAACACTCCACTCTGGTACCATGTGACTTCTTAAAGTCCTATACAGTTTCTTGTAAACCACTAGATCTTGGTTGACCTACAGTAGCCCCTACAAGGCCTTACAACAGGCTAGCTACCCAGTTAGCAACAAGAACTCAGCAGGCAGGTGGCTCTCCAACAGGCTAGCTACCTAGTTAGCAACAAGAACTCAGCAGGCAGGTGGCTCTACAACAGGCTAGCTACCTAGTTAGCAACAAGAACTCAGCAGGCAGGTGGCTCTACAACAGGCTAGCTACCCAGTTATCAACAAGCACTCAGCAGGCAGGTGGCTCTCCAACAGGCTAGCTACCTAGTTAGCAACAACATTCAGCAGGCAGGTGGATCTCCAAAATGATTTGGGCAGTGAGACAGCAGACTTGCTCACCAGCCTTACTGGCAGGTCGCCCACTTTCAGATACAAATCAACCCACCAGAGATGTAAATTACATCATAGGCTAATGAGCAACTCTAAATTTAGCTAACAACCCTAGAATAGGCTACCGAGTTGCTGTAAATTAAGCAATCAACCCTAAAATAGGTTGATATTCAGCCTTCCAAGTTTTCTAAGCTTTAGAATTTTGGAGTAACTGAACATTCAACATTTAATTTTAACATAAAGTATACCTTTTATTTATTTATTTATTTAAATATTTTAATTGCGCACCCTCCAATTTCACTGGATGATGTCGACTTTGGTCCCGCTTGCTATCAACCCTACAATAGTTTAAATAGAAAGTCTAAATGAAGCTAGCACCCCTACAATAGGCTATAGACTAGCTAGCACCCCTGCAATAAGCTATAGGCTAGCTAGCACCCCTACAATAGGCTATAGGCTAGCTAGCACCCCTACAATAGGCTATAGGCTAGCTAGCACCCCTACAATAGGCTATAGGCTAGCTAGCATCCCTACAATAGGCTATAGGCTAGCTAGCATCCCTACAATAGGCTATAGGCTAGCTACACCCCTACAATAGGCTATAGGCTAGCTAGCATCCCTACAATAGGCTATAGGCTAGCTAGCATCCCTACAATAGGCTATAGGCTAGCTAGCATCCCTACAATAGGCTATAGGCTAGCTAGCATCCCTACAATAGGCTATAGGCTAGCTAGCATCCCTACAATAGGCTATAGGCTAGCTAGCACCCCTACAATAGGCTATAGGCTAGCTAGCATCCCTACAATAGGCTATAGGCTACCTAGCACCCCTACAATAGGCTATAGGCTAGCTAGCATCCCTACAATAGGCTATAGGCTAGCTAGCATCCCTACAATAGGCTATAGGCTAGCTAGCATCCCTACAATAGGCTATAGGCTAGCTAGCATCCCTACAATAGGCTATAGGCTAGCTAGCATCCCTACAATAGGCTATAGGCTAGCTAGCATCCCTACAATAGGCTAGCTAGCATCCCTACAATAGGCTATAGGCTAGCTAGCACCCCTACAATAGGCTATAGGCTAGCTAGCATCCCTACAATAGGCTATAGGCTAGCTAGCACCCCTACAATAGGCTATAGGCTAGCTAGCATCCCTACAATAGGCTATAGGCTAGCTACACCCCTACAATAGGCTATAGGCTAGCTAGCATCCCTACAATAGGCTATAGGCTAGCTAGCATCCCTACAATAGGCTATAGGCTAGCTAGCATCCCTACAATAGGCTATAGGCTAGCTAGCATCCCTACAATAGGCTAGCTAGCATCCCTACAATAGGCTATAGGCTAGCTAGCACCCCTACAATAGGCTATAGGCTAGCTAGCATCCCTACAATAGGCTATAGGCTAGCTAGCACCCCTACAATAGGCTATAGGCTAGCTAGCATCCCTACAATAGGCTATAGGCTAGCTAGCATCCCTACAATAGGCTATAGGCTAGCTACACCCCTACAATAGGCTATAGGCTAGCTAGCATCCCTACAATAGGCTATAGGCTAGCTAGCACCCCTACAATAGGCTATAGGCTAGCTAGCATCCCTACAATAGGCTATAGGCTAGCTAGCACCCTTATGTCAAAGAGAAAGCTGTATTTTTACAAAGGATGAAAACCTGGGAATGACAAACGCTTTACAGGATGCTGACACACTGACCACAGGATGTCAAATCCATTACAGTGAAGGGGAATGTTTAACGTTGCATCCAGAATGATTATGATGTTACCAGCTAGTCCTGTCATGGACAGTTTGGTGAGTCTGTTGTTGACTAAAACCATTCTAGCACCCTCCTCCTGAACAGGGTGCAACAACCAGTTACTGAGTTACTGAAGGTCAGGACAGAAACAGGGTTAGACAGTTCAGAACCCAGTTTGAACAATGAACATTTTTATAAAATGGCAGTTGACAGGGCTTTAAGTAAAGTATAGACACATTTTGACATTCAGCCTTCCAAGTTTTCTAAGCTTTAGAATTTTGGAGTAACTGAACATTCAACCATTACTTTTAACCTAAATTATACCTTTGACCCCTATAGCTCATGTGCTTGAGAGAGAGGGGAAATGAAACACTTATATGCAGCATTCTGTAACTTGAACTTTCAGTTTGACTTACGTCCTGTCAACCACGTTGCCTTTTATCTGAACCTAACATCCAGTGGTATATTAGTTCATAATTGTTTGACCAAATTTAAAGGATATGCTGACGTTGACACAAAAGGTGGGGTCTCTCAGACTATAAAAAATTGTGGACACATTATTCCAATCTTACTTTGATGCTCATTCATTTAACATATTTGTATGCATCCGTTTTCAACTCTCAAAGACTGTGGTAAGATTGTATTTCTCTATTTCACCAGATATGATCATTTTATGAGGTGTGTTTATTGTCTGATTCTTCTGTAATATGTTAGTGTCTCTGGGAGACTAAGCAGGTGAACAGTAAACAGGACAAAGTACATATCTACAATACATGCGGAAAGTATTCAGACCCCTTGACTTTTTCCACATTTTGTTACATTACAGCCTTATTCTGAAATGCATTAAATTGTTTGTTTTTTCCTGTCATCAATCTACACACAAAACCCCATAATGAAAAAAAAACCCGGAAATATTACATTGACGTAAGTATTCAGACCTTTTACTCAATACTTTGTTGAAGCTCCTATGGCAGCGATTACAGCCTTGAGTCTTCTTGGGAATGTCGCTACGAGCTTGGCACACCTGCTCTGGTTGGGCAACTCAAGGACATTCAGAGACTTGTCCCGAAGCCACTCCTAAGTTCTCTTGGCTGTGTGCATTGTCCTGTTGGAAGGTGAACCTTCGCCCAAGTCTGAGGTCCTCAGCGCTCTGTACTTTGCTCCGTTCATCTTTCCCTCGTTCCTGACTGATCTCCCAGTACCTGCTGCTGAAAAATATCCCCATAGTATGATGCTGCCACCACCATGCTTCACCGTAGGGATAGTGCCAGGTTTCCTTGAAACTTGGCATTCAGGCCAAATCTTGCTTTCTTCAGACCAGAGCCTCTTGTTTCTCATTGTCTGAGAGTCCTTAAGGTGCCTCTTGGCAACCTCCAAGCGGACTGTTATGTGCCTTTTTCTACCATCTGTCTGGCCACTCCACCATAAAGGCCTAATTGGTGTAGTGCTGCAGAGTTGGTTGTCCTTCTGGAAGGTTCTCCCATCTCCACAGAGGAACTCTGTCAGAATGACCATTGGGTTCTTGGTCACCTCCCTGACCAAGGGCCTTCCCCCCCCGATTGCTCAGTTTGGCCAGGCGGCCATCTTTAGGAAGAGTCTTGGTGGATCCAAACTACTTCAATTTAAGAATGATGGAGGCCACTGTGTTCTTGGGGACCTTCCTTTTTTGGTACCCTTCCCCAGATATGTACCTCGACACAATCCTGTCTCTGAGCTTTACGGACAATTCCTTTGACATCGTGGCTTGGTTTTCACTCTGACATGCAATGTCAACTGTGGGACATTGTATAGACAGACCTTATAATGGTCTGAATACTTATGCATATAATGTATTTCTGTTTTTTAATACATTTGCAAAAAAATCCAAAAACATGTTTATACTTGTCATTATGGGGTATTTTTTGTAGATCGATGAGGATTTAAAGAAAATACAAATGATTATACAATAAGGCTGTAACGTAACAAAATGTGGAAAAAGTCAAAATCAAATCAAATGTATTTATATAGCCCTTCGTACATCAGCTGATATCTCAATGTGCTGTACAGAAACCCAGCCTAAAACCCCAAACAGCAAGAAGCACGGTGGCTAGGAAAAACTCCCTAGAAAGGCCAAAATCTAGGAAGAAACCTAGAGAGGAACCAGGCTATGTGGGGTGGCCAGTCCTCTTCTGGCTGTGCCGGGTAGAGATTATAACAGAACATGGCCAGGATGTTCAAATGACCAGCATGGTCCAATTATAATAAGGCAGAACAGTTGAAACTGGAGCAGCAGCACAGCCAGGTGCACTGGGGACAGCAAGGAGTCATCATGTCAGGTAGTCCTGAGGCATGGTCCTAGGGCTCAGGTCCTCCGAGAGAGAGAAGGAAAGAGAGAAAGAGAGAATTAGAGAGAGCACACTTAAATTCACACAGGACACCGAATAGGACAGGAGAAGTACTCCAGATATAACAAACTGACCCTAGCCCCCCGACACATAAACTACTGCAGCATAAATACTGGAGGCTGAGACAGGAAGGGTCAGGAGACACTGTGGCCCCATCCGAGGACACCCCCGGACAGGGCCAAACAGGAAGGATATAACCCCACCCACTTTGCCAAAGCACAGCCCCCACACCACTAGAGGGATATCTGAGGGGTCTGAGTACTTTCCAAATGCACTGTACTGAAGTGTGCTTGTTTGAGCTCTACTACCGTGTATGTGTCGCTAGTTGGGTAGAGATTGGGACTATCCCATTGTTTCCTTTGTACTGGGTAAGCTAAGTCAGGTGACCTCAAGTATTTGCCTTGACGACACATAAGGCACAGATACAAACCTACACTAGAGCTGAAGTAACAGAGGAAAATATAGCATTTAACTTCTAGAAATGTAAGAGACAATCTATACAAACACAGGTGGAGAATCCAACAATGCAGACCATGGATATTGATGATGACACGTCTCCCAACAAGCCCAGTGTTACATTTTCAGGTATCAATTCAAGTACAAACACACAGCTTTTGTTCCTTACAATCCTGGATGATATAAGTATTTTAACATTACCAGAGAGAGTGCAAAGGTCTTACATGATACATCCCTGTGATTCAGCTAATTTTCAGTGGTGGAAGAGACCCTCTGGAATTGCTGCAGTGTGTCTGGGGCTGCTGTGTGTTCTCCTATTGGCTGGGATCATAGGCCTGTCTGTCTACTGTAAGTTTAGAATGCTGTTTTGTAAACTTTAATGGTGTGATAGTTAAACATAATTGAATATTTGATCAACTTTTCCCTTTTACAGATGGAGTCATTGATCATCACTACTCAACAGAGGGAGACCAACAGACCAGTTACAGCCTTCTGACTAAAGAAGGAGATCTGCAACCAACCAGTTATAATAACTTGACAAAAGAGGGAGCCGAGCTACAGAGCAGTTACAACACCTTAACTCAAGAGAGAGACGAGCTACAGACCAGTTACAACACCCTGACTAAAGAGAGAGACGAGCTACAGACCAGTTATAACACCCTGACTGAAGAGAGAGACCAGCTACAGAACAGTCTCACCACAAGGACTGCTGAAAGGGAGAAATTACAGAATAGTCTTAACTCAAGGACCGCTGAGAGAGACCAGTTGCAGAATAGTCTAAATACCAGAACCACTGAGAGAGACCAGCTACAGAATAGTCTCACAACCAAAACTAAGGAGAAAGACCAGTTGCAGAATACTCTCACCACAATAACTCGGGAGAGAGACCAGTTGCAGAATAATCTAAATACCACGACCACTGAGAGAGACCAGCTACAGAATAGTCTAAATACCAGAACCACTGAGAGAGACCAGCTACAGACCAGTTACAACACCCTGACTAAAAAGAGAGACCAGTTACAGAATAGTCTTAACTCAAGGACCGCTGAGAGAGACCAGTTGCAGAATAGTCTAAATACCAGAACCACTGAGAGAGACCAGCTACAGACCAGTTACAACACCCTGACTAAAAAGAGAGACCAGTTACAGAATAGTCTCACAACAAAAACTAAGGAGAAAGACCAGTTGCAGAATACTCTCACCACAATAACTCGGGAGAGAGACCAGCTACAGAATAGTCTCACCACGAGGACCAAAGACAGGGACCAGCAGCAAAATAGTCTTAAAGTTATGACTGCTGATAGGGATCAATTGAAGAATAGTCTTAACTCACGGACCAAAGAGAGAGACCAGTTGCAGAATAATCTAAATACTAGGACCACAGAGAAAAACCAGCTACAGAATAGTCTCACAACCAAAACTAAGGAGAAAGACCAGTTGCAGAATACTCTCACCACAATAACTCGGGAGAGAGACCAGTTGCAGAATAATCTAAATACCACGACCACTGAGAGAGACCAGTTTAAAACCAGGCTTAGGTTCTATGGTGAGTGCAGTCTTTCATTTTCTTATTTTAGAAGAATAATTTTACTTCATACTTTTACATGCCTGCAGTTCTGTTGTGTTTATCTCAGAGAAACCCTGTCTGGATGGATGGTGGAAGTTTGGCACCAGCTGTTATTATGTCTCCTCCACGATGGACTCATCTGGGGCCGGTCAGAAGGAGTGCAGAACAATGGGAGGAGAGTTGGTTATTATAAACAGCAGAGAAGAACAGGTAATAGATAATACATTAGTAATACTATAATACTACTGTTTCATTATTATTATCTCTCATTCGTTTTCAACATGTTTAATTCTGTGTGGTTACAGGGTTAATTCTGTGTGGTTAGAGGGTTAATTCTGTGTGGTTAGAGGGTTAATTCTGTGTGGTTAGAGGGTTAATTCTGTGTGGTTAGAGGGTTAATTCTGTGTGGTTAGAGGGTTAATTCTGTGTGGTTAGAGGGTTAATTCTGTGTGGTTAGAGGGTTAATTCTGTGTGGTTAGAGGGTTAATTCTGTGTGGTTAGAGGGTTAATTCTGTGTGGTTACAGGGTTAAATCTGTGTGGTTAGAGGGTTAATTCTGTGTGGTTACAGGGTTAATTCTGTGTGGTTAGAGGGTTAATTCTGTGTGGTTAGAGGGTTAATTCTGTGTGGTTAGAGGGTTAATTCTGTGTGGTTAGAGGGTTAATTCTGTGTGGTTACAGGGTTAATTCTGTGTGGTTAGAGGGTTAATTCTGTGTGGTTAGAGGGTTAATTCTGTGTGGTTAGAGGGTTAATTCTGTGTGGTAACAGGGTTAATTCTGTGTGGTTACACGGTTAATTCTGTGTGGTTACAGGGTTAATTCTGTGTGGTTAAGGGTTAATTCTGTGTGGTTACAGGGTTAATTCTGTGTTGTTACAGGGTTAATTCTGTGTGGTTACAGGGTTAATTCTGTGTGGTTACAGGGTTAATTCTGTGTGGTTAAGGGTTAATTCTGTGTGGTTACAGGGTTAATTCTGTGTGGTTACAGGGTTAATTCTGTGTGGTTACAGGGTTAATTCTGTGTGGTTACAGTGGTGAAACCGAAACAATTCAAAAGGTTAGTGTCTATGGTTAGGGGTTAAGGTTAGTGTCTATGGTTAGGGGTTAAATTTAGTGGTTATGGTAAGGGGTTAAGGTTAGTGGTTATGGTTAGGGGTTAAGGTTAGTGTCTATGGTTAGGGGTTAAATTTAGTGGTTATGGTAAGGGGTTAAGGTTAGTGGTTATGGTTAGGGGTTAAGGTTAGTGTCTATGGTTAGGGGTTAAGGTTAGTGTCTATGGTTAGGGGTTAAGGTTAGTGGCTATGGTTAGGGGTTAAGGTTAGTGGCTATGGTTAGGGGTTAAGGTTAGTGGCTATGGTTAGGGGTTAAGGTTAGTGGCTATGGTTAGGGGTTAAGGTTAGTGGCTATGGTTAGGGGTTAAGGTTAGTGGCTATGGTTAGGGGTTAAGGTTAGTGGTTATGGTTAGGGGTTAAGGTTAGTGGTTATGATTAGGGGTTAAGGTTAGTGGTTATGATTAGGGGTTAAGGTTAGTGTCTATGATTAGGGGTTAAGGTTAGTGTCTATGGTTAGGGGTTAAGGTTAGTGGCTATGGTAACTGGTTAAGGTTAGTGGTTATGGTAACTGGTTAAGGTTAGAGCTATGGGTTGGGAAAGATTAAAACGAAAATGATTAAACACAACACTCTGTTTCCATCAAGTACTCTCCCAGCTTCCTAGATCATTGTGAACTGCCTTATTGCAGTCCTCAGAGCAGAGAGCTTGGTCTGTGTGGTCTGAGCACGCTTCCCCTCGAGCATCATGAGTTTGCACCAGTGTTCTGCAACAGTTTTGTATTTTTTTTGTGAGGAAGGAATATATGGAAGTACTCAGGACCTTTTCAAACATCCTAAATCACCTTGTATTTCTAGTGACCAGAACGACTACATTTTACTACTACTACTATTAGACTACTATTACTATTATTTATAAAATGTAAAAGTGTTTCTCTGCTGTGGAGATTAAATAATGGCCATTGTTTTTTATCCACAATTCTATTCTAGATATTTATCCATGGATTTAAGAAGAATGTCTGGATTGGTACATATAAAAAAGATGGAATCTGGGAGTGGGTTGACGACACACCATTTAAACCTACGTGAGTGAACAGGTTCTGGAGGACTTTTACACTTTTCTGCTGTAATAAATGACTTTTTACAGTCTGATAATCTCGTCCTCAGCCAGCTCTCTCTCTCCCTCTCTGTAGAATGGTAACAACTGAGCCTGGGGACTAGGTTAACTGTCTGATTCTCTATGTAGAATGGTAACATCTGAGCCTGGGGACTAGGTTAACTGTCTGATTCTCTATGTAGAATGGTAACATCTGAGCCTGGGGACTAGGTTAACTGTATGATTCTCTATGTAGAATGGTAACAACTGAGCCTGGGGACTAGGTTAACTGTCTGATTCTCTATGTAGAATGGTAACATCTGAGCCTGGGGACTAGGTTAACTGTCTGATTCTCTATGTAGAATGGTAACATCTGAGCCTGGGGACTAGGTTAACTGTCTGATTCTCTATGTAGAATGGTAACATCTGAGCCTGGGGACTAGGTTAACTGTCTGATTCTCTATGTAGAATGGTAACAACTGAGCCTGGGGACTAGGTTAACTGTCTGATTCTCTATGTAGAATGGTAACATCTGAGCCTGGGGACTAGGTCAACTGTCTGATTCTCTATGTAGAATGGTAACAACTGAGCCTGGGGACTAGGTTAACTGTCTGATTCTCTATGTAGAATGGTAACAGCTGAGCCTGGGGACTAGGTTAACTGTCTGATTCTCTATGTAGAATGGTAACAACTGAGCCTGGGGACTAGGTTAACAGTCTGAATCTCTGTAGAATGGTAACAATTGAGCCTGGGGACTAGGTTAACAGTCTGAATCTCTCTGTAGAATGGTAACAACTGAGCCTGGGGACTAGGTTAACAGTCTGAATCTCTCTGTAGAATGGTAACAACTGAGCCTGGGGACTAGGTTAACTGTCTGATTCTCTATGTAGAATGGTAACAACTGAGCCTGGGGACTAGGTTAACTCTCTGATTCTCTATGTAGAATGGTAACAACTGAGCCTGGGGACTAGGTTAACTGTCTGAATCTCTATGTAGAATGGTAACAACTGAGCCTGGGGACTAGGTTAACTGTCTGAATCTCTATGTAGAATGGTAACAACTGAGCCTGGGGACTAGGTTAACTGTCTGATTCTCTCTGTAGAATGGTAACAACTGAGCCTGGGGACTAGGTTAACTCTCTGATTCTCTATGTAGAATGGTAACAACTGAGCCTGGGGACTTGTATTGGATGATTTTCAACTCTGAATCTCTGTGGTTTATAGATATTGGATGGAAGGGGAACCTAACAACTTGAATGACAAGGCGGCTTGTGTTGAGATCTCACAGACGGCATCAGACCCACTGAAGAGTTGGAAGGATGGACCGTGTATTCCAAAACACTGGGTGTGTGAAAAACCGTTCACACCGTAGTCTAATTATAGTAGCTACTGTAACCCCATATCTCATGGAGTTGTTCTGGTTTTCCCTGTTATTCTTAAGCTGTTTTTGTTTCTATGTGGAACTAACTACATTGAAAGATGTATTCCTGTCTTTAAAGAGACCAGAGCTATGTGGAGTCTACCGTTCATCAGGCCCAGGGGAGTGGAACTGGGGTCTCGTAGGCTCTAACTGTGGTTTACATTTGTACCTATATGGTGTACATATACCAATTTAACAAGATACTGTTTCATTTAAGTTTTTACAGCTATCAATCCATTTGAAATGCAGCAGTGTTCTGTTTGCTATGGTTAGGGGTTAAGGTTAGTGTCTATGGTTAGGGGTTAAGGTTAGTGGTTATGGTTAGTGGTTAAGGTTAGTTAAGAAGAATGTCTGGATTGGTACATATAAAAAAGACAGAATCTGGAAGTGGGTTGACGACACACCATTTAAACCTACGTGAGTGAACAGGTTCTGGAGGACTTTTACACTTTTCTGCTGTAATAAATGACTTTTTACAGTCTGATAATCTCGTCCTCAGCCAGCTCTCTCTCTCCCTCTCTGTAGAATGGTAACAACTGAGCCTGGGGACTAGGTTAACAGTCTGAATCTCTGTAGAATGGTAACAACTGAGCCTGGGGACTAGGTTAACTGTCTGAATCTCTCTGTAGAATGGTAACAACTGAGCCTGGGGACTAGGTTAACTGTCTGATTCTCTATGTAGAATGGTAACAACTGAGCCTGGGGACTAGGTTAACTGTCTGATTCTCTATGTAGAATGGTAACAACTGAGCCTGGGGACTAGGTTAACTGTCTGATTCTCTCTGTATAATGGTAACAACTGAGCCTGGGGACTAGGTTAACTGTCTGATTCTCTATGTAGAATGGTAACAACTGAGCCTGGGGACTAGGATAACTGTCTGAATCTCTCTGTAGAATGGTAACAACTGAGCCTGGGGACTAGGTTAACTGTCTGATTCTCTATGTAGAATGGTAACAACTGAGCCTGGGGACTAGGTTAACTGTCTGATTCTCTATGTAGAATGGTAACAACTGAGCCTGGGGACTAGGTTAACTGTCTGATTCTCTATGTAGAATGGTAACATCTGAGCCTGGGGACTAGGTTAACTGTCTGATTCTCTATGTAGAATGGTAACAACTGAGCCTGGGGACTAGGTTAACAGTCTGAATCTCTGTAGAATGGTAACAACTGAGCCTGGGGACTAGGTTAACTGTCTGATTCTCTATGTAGAATGGTAACAACTGAGCCTGGGGACTAGGTTAACTGTCTGATTCTCTATGTAGAATGGTAACAACTGAGCCTGGGGACTAGGTTAACTGTCTGATTCTCTATGTAGAATGGTAACAACTGAGCCTGGGGACTAGGTTAACTGTCTGATTCTCTCTGTAGAATGGTAACTACTGAGCCTGGGGACTAGGTTAACTGTCTGATTCTCTCTGTATAATGGTAACAACTGAGCCTGGGGACTAGGTTAACTGTCTGATTCTCTATGTAGAATGGTAACAACTGAGCCTGGGGACTAGGTTAACTGTCTGATTCTCTCTGTAGAATGGTAACAACTGAGCCTGGGGACTAGGTTAACTGTCTGATTCTCTATGTAGAATGGTAACAACTGAGCCTGGGGACTAGGTTAACTGTCTGATTCTCTCTGTATAATGGTAACAACTGAGCCTGGGGACTAGGTTAACTGTCTGATTCTCTCTGTAGAATGGTAACAACTGAGCCTGGGGACTAGGTTAACTGTCTGATTCTCTATGTAGAATGGTAACAACTGAGCCTGGGGACTAGGTTAACTGTCTGATTCTCTATGTAGAATGGTAACAACTGAGCCTGGGGACTAGGTTAACTGTCTGATTCTATGTAGAATGGTAACAACTGAGCCTGGGGACTAGGTTAACTGTCTGATTCTCTATGTAGAATGGTAACAACTGAGCCTGGGGACTAGGTTAACTGTCTGATTCTCTCTGTAGAATGGTAACAACTGAGCCTGGGGACTAGGTTAACTGTCTGATTCTCTATGTAGAATGGTAACAACTGAGCCTGGGGACTAGGTTAACTGTCTGATTCTCTATGTTGAATGGTAACAACTGAGCCTGGGGACTAGGTTAACTGTCTGATTCTCTCTGTAGAATGGTAACAACTGAGCCTGGGGACTAGGTTAACTGTCTGATTCTCTCTGTAGAATGGTAACAACTGAGCCTGGGGACTAGGTTAACTGTCTGATTCTCTATGTTGAATGGTAACATCTGAGCCTGGGGACTAGGTTAACTGTCTGATTCTCTATGTAGAGAAGGTAACATCTGAGCCTGGGGACTAGGTTAACTGTCTGATTCTCTCTGTAGAATGGTAACATCTGAGCCTGGGGACTAGGTTAACTGTCTGATTCTCTATGTAGAATGGTAACAACTGAGCCTGGGGACTAGGTTAACTGTCTGATTCTCTATTTTGTATTGGATGATTTTCAACTCTGATTCTCTGTGTTGTTTATAGCTATTGGATGGAAGGGGAACCAAATAACTTCCATGGCGAGTGTGTTGAGATCTCACAGACGGCATCAGACCCATTGAAGAGTTGGAAGGTTGCAACATGTACTTCAAATTACTTGGTGTGTGAAAAACCGTTCACACCGTAGTCTAATTATAGTAGCTACTGTAACCCCATATCTCATGGAGTTGTTCTGGTTTTCACTGTTAGGCTTAAACTGTTTCTGTTTCTATGTGTAACTACATTGAAGGATGTATTCATGTCTTTAAAGACTCCAGAGCTATGTGGAGTCTACCGTTCATCAGGCCCAGGGGAGTGGAACTGTGGTCTTATAGGCTGTGGTTTGTCTTTTTTTTTCTTTACCATATTTACCATTTTTACCATTATGGTGTGCACATAACAATCTAACAAGATACTGTTTTCATTTCAATACTTTTAAGTTTTTACAGCTATCAATCCATTTGAAATGCAGCCGTGTTCTATGTTTGCTTCCATTCTGTTCCATATGTTCCATGTGTTCATTCTACTGATTAAATACATCTATATACTGTGATCCAGGTATGTAATTTACTTGTCAGGTATACTGTATTACTAAGTGTTGTAATGTACTAATAGTAACTCGTGTTTTCCTTCTTAATGGTGTCAGTTAATAGCACAGTAGAAACACTTTATTTAATAGATAGAAAACAGTCCTTATGAGTAAAGTTATTGCAGTACCAGAATTGACCACTAGATGTGTTGTGTCATGCATGGACATGTGACCAGAGACTGTATTCACAAAGCGTCCCAGAGTAAGTGCTGATCAAGAAACAGTTTTTTTCTTTGACCTCTCTCTCGTAATGTTAGTATATATTTTTTGCTTAGCTTACCCAGTACAAAGGAACCAATGGGATAGTCCCAAAAGTGCGAACTCTGCCCAACCACCAACTCAATACTGCTGTTGGATGAAATATTCACATTTAAAACATCTGTGCAGTATTCTGTAGCGACACATACTACCCGTTTCCAACCACTTACACATGTTCAGGATAAACCCAAATGAACCATGTTACCTTGTATCTGAACCCACTGTCCAATGGTACGTTAGTTCATTATTGTTTGGCGAAATAAGGTAACTGATATCCTGATGTTGACACATAATGTAGGGTGTTTAAACTGTTAAACACACGTTACTCCAATCTTACATTTCACTCTGTACATTTTGCTACGTTTGTATTATTTACAAACCAATATATCACAGTTGGATGCATCTGTTTTCACTTCTCAAAGACTTATTTTCTCCATTTCACCAGATATGATCATTGTCTGCATTCTCTAGTTGCGCCGTGATTGGCTCAGTGTTCTGTCAGACGTGGGACACTGTCACCACAAAATCTACAGGGATCGCTCGAAAATTCAAGCCCCTTTCATGCTGCCTTATATTTACCACAGATTGGCCACAGATAAAATGACATCAAATCACGTTACATCTACCGTAGCTTTGATTGGGCTGATCATGTCAACATCATACTTTCAAAATCTTAGCTATCAAGCTAGACAAGCAATCATCATCATGAATCAAGTTGACAATCTACTGGCAAATCCTTTTCAATCCTTGTCATATGAACAGAAATTATAGATAAAACGTATCACTGCTCATCGGCCATTGGACATAAACATTACACAACAAGTTGGAAATCACAAATTCAACAATGAGTGGTTCAGAAGGAATCAGTGGCTAACAGCAAGTGTTGCATAGCAATAACTATCCTGCTATTCAGTGGAGAGGGTGTGTGTGGTTCAAGTCTGGGTTTAAGGGTCTCTTCTCCAACCTTAAAAAGATAACACACATGCAACAACATGGGCCAGAATAGGATGAAAACATTGTCCATGCTGTCAATCCAGCATGACTTCTGCCAAGTTCAAAAGAACTGGAAACTCGGAACTGGGAAATCTCAGACTTGAGTGAGTTCAAGACAACTGGGACATTGGAAAAAACAAGGGACACTTACTGATGCTGTTGTCTGTTAGAAAAAATGCACAGTTGAGGGAAAGGGTCATGGTTCGTTTTTGAAAGACTCTCTCCAATATGAATAGTTTCCTCTGAATCCACTGATTCTGTCATTCATCTGGAGAATGTTTTAGTATTTCTCCTGGATACTTTTGTTCAGTTCGTTCAGTTTCCCAAATATGTCTGTTACCTTTGGCAAGGAGACACATGTTCTTTTTATTAAACAGATTTTAGCATGGGGGGGGGGCAAAAATATATATAAAATGTTGATGCCAGCAAAGCCACTAAACAATACACTAACTGTACTATAACGGTGACAAACGCTGCACACAATGCTGTCCCAACAGCAGAGTCCCAACACCTTACCAAATCAAATTGTATTGGTCACATACACATGGTTAGCAGATGTTAATGCGAGTGTAGAGAAATGCTTGTGCTTCTAGTTCCGACCGTGAAGTAATATCTAACAAGTAATCTAACAATTTAACAACTACCTACTACACACAAGTGTAAGGGAATGATTAAGAATATGTACATATAAATATATGGATGAGCGATGGCCAAATGGCATAGGCAAGATGCAGTGGATGGTATAGAGTACAGTATATACATATGAGATGAGTAAAGTAGGGTATGTAAACATTATATGAAGTGGCATTGTTTATTAAGTGACTAGTGATACATTTATTACATTCAATTATTAATTATTAAAGTGGCTAGAGATTGAGTCTGTACGTTGGCAGCAGCCACTCAATGTTAGTGATGGCTGTTTAACAGTCTGATGGCCTTGAGATAGAAGCTGTTTTTCAGTCTCTCGGTCCCAGCTTTGATGCACCTGTACTGACCTCGCCTTCTGGATGATAGCGGGGTGAACAGGCAGTGGCTCGGGTGGTTGTTGTCCTTGATGATCTTTATGGCCTTCCTGTAACATCGGGTGGTGTAGGTGTACTGGAGGGCAGGTAGTTTGGACCCGGTGATGCGTTGTGCAGACCTCACTACCCTCTGGAGAGCCTTAAGGTTGTGGGCGGAGCAGTTGCTGTACCAGGCGGAGGAGCACTTTGGGATCTATTTCCCAATCCGAAGTCAGTTGACTTGCCGATAAGGGAAATCAAACAGCTGATCGAGCTGTCATGTGTAACGGTTTTCTAGGTGTGAAGGAGAGTCAGACCAAACTGCAGCGTGTAGATTGCGATCCATGTTTAATGAACAACGTACAACACGAGTAAACACAAACACTACAAAACAAAAAATGTACCGAAACAGCCTATACTGGTGCAAACTAACATAGAGGACACTAAGGACAATCACCCACGACAAACTCAAAGAATATGGCTGCCTAAATATGGTTCCCAATCAGAGACAACGATAAACACCTGCCTCTGATTGAGAACCACTCCAGACAGCCATAGACTTTGCTAGATAACCCCACTAGCTACAATCCCAATACATACACACCAAAACCCCATGCCACACCCTGGCCTGACCCAATACATGAAGAAAATCACAAAATACTTAGACCAGGGCGTGACATCATGTGACTGAATGCTGCAGACAATGCATTCAGGGGTCAATGTTTCACTGGATGAGTGTCAACAAGATGCATACCCAGCATTGTTAAAATAACAGTTGTAATTCAATCTGAGCATACTAGTTCACGCCCTAAAAGAAGACGAGGTTCCAATGTAGTCCATGAAGAGGTAGTCCATGAAGAGGTAGTCCATGAAGAGGTAGGTCTATTAGAATGATGGGCACAGCTATTCTACTGCACTATTACAGCAGTAACTACTGTTCACATTTTTCAAAAGTGAAGACTGAAATCCAGCTTTGTAGAATCCGGTTTATCTTGTCACAAAGTGTCCTGGTTCAATTATATTCAGTTTCAGAGAAAATAGTGTCAAATAGTGACTACAAAATCCAAGTAAAAACCAAGGCAAACAGCAGGAAGTGAAGTTACTGTACTCTGTTTTTGTTCCACCGTGATTTGACTGCAGTTACTGTGGTTTGTCTTGGTTTTCTGTCAGGCTCCGAGTTCAGGTCAAACCAATCATGACACCATCAGACACACCATGAGACAGCCAGTGATCGCCAGAATAAAGATGGCACATTCCCACGGGATATTTATGGTTGATCTCTCATTGAAATGTAAATGACCAGTTAATGGTAAGATAGCAAACAAAGTATGTAAAAGTTAGCTAACATTATGCAACTGACAGCATTGTAACTATATTTATACAAAGTCAAATATTTCTTAAGTTTAAACATTCGCCATGATTGAATAGTTCTTACCTTATACTGAAACAATGCTTGAGGTTTACTTCAATACAACATTCACAACATGGAAACATGGCTACATAAAACCATTAAATACATCTAGAATGTAGTTAGAACTCTCAAACTGTTTCCATCAAACAGAAAAACAGGCTAGGAGGTATGGTAGGACGGGCTAGGAGGTATGGTTGGGCGGGCTAGGAGGTATGGTTGGGCGGGCTAGGAGGTATGGTAGGACGGGCTAGGAGGTATGGTTGGGCGGGCTAGGAGGTATGGTAGGGCGGGCTAGGCCTCCTAAGGTCCGCCCATAACATCTCCAGGCCCTGTTGCCAGGAAACAAAACCAAAGCATGGATTGCTGTCACACCTTGTCCATAGACAGCTTACAGAGTAAGGAATCCAATGTGTTATTTTGTAATTTGGGTGAACTATCCCTTTAACACATTTAGATTTTAGATCCTGTACTTTGCGTTGGAATTACCCATATACTGTAGTTGTTTAAGGTCCTACAATGGCAGAGGGCAGTATCTGCATTTTAGGGGTCAAAGGTGTCGTGTCTTTGGCTATGCCAGATTAAGTGATATGACATACTATTCTATAAAACCCTTTCTCCGTAATTAAATTGACCTGATTGAGCTAATCAGGTAAATGTAATTAACTAGAAAGTCGGGACACCACAAAATAATGTTTATAGAGCTGTTATCTTCCGAATAAACTCTTAAAGACCTAGTAATATTTTACATCAACAGCAGTCAATATTAATGGTCACCTTAATTCAGTCTCATCGGAACGTTGTAAATTCTTGGTTATCTTCATGAACCCTGGCTAACAAGTTGAATCAGCAATACAAAAATTGGGTTTAATTATTTATTTACTAAATACCTAACTAATCACACAGAATTACATATACACAGAATGAATCATACCTTGATTACAAATGACGTCATAAAGGAAAACGTCCCTAGCGGACTGAACAGATATGACAGCTACACAAAAGAAAAGGGGGCTGGGTTTGATTGAAAGAGCGAGAAGATTTGAGGAACAAAGGGAGATGCCATGCTATCGTAAATACAGTATCTTATGCATTCTAAATTACCGCCCATTTGGAAAAGGAAAATGCAATAAATATTTACTCTGAGCTGCGCTACGGAAGGTTGGTGGTAGATGGAAGGCTGTGTTGCCCAACCAAGTTATTTGTCCTTTGAAGAATGTCTCTGCTGGTAAATTGGATACGTTGTAGTAACGTCGTTGTGTGGTAGACGGGAGACTCTGTCTGTTCTTTCCTAGCCCACGTTTGCAGCTGCTGTTGCTAACTCAACAGCTAGGAGGTATCACTTCTGTAGTGAATAAGAGTTCAATGTTCATACCATTCGCAACCAAAGCTCATGCTGAGGTTGGCTTAGTTCTGTAGTATACATGTTCTTTTAACGCAGAGGCTGCAGACCTCACGTACTTGGAACAGAAGGTTACATTTTCGTCAAGGCTTTATATAGTGGAGCGAGAAGGGTGTGTTTGTAAAGTTTTATAACCCATGTCTCTTCACAGGGGCGGGCCACTGATTGAGCAGAGCCCTAACCTTATGAAAACCCAAATCTCTCACTTGGAAGCTAAAATTAAATTTCATCTCTTCGCCAATAATTTCATATTCAAACATTTAAATTGAACAGCAATTCCATGTGACTCCGATAACTACAATGTGCAGACTTTCCACTGTAGAGTTTATGTCATTCTATCATTGATCAGAATGTCTCAGATGACAACCAGACTGACATCCTATTCATTAAGTATGGTGCGGCAGGGTAGCCTAGTGGTTAGAGTGTTGGGCTAGCAACCGAAAGGTTGGGTCGAGAGTAGGGTAGAGAGAGGAAGGGTAGAGAGAGGAAAGTAGGGTAGAGAGAGGAAAAAGGGGGGAAGAGGTATTTATGGCTGTCATAAACCTATCCCCAGGCCAACGTCATGACAAAGGTCATGTGTTCATGGTTGATATGCATACAAAGTTACTTCATAATAAGATAAAAGTCACTCAGTGGATTATCACTTATCTACCTACAATATATTTGTCGATACAGCTAAAAAACACTTTTTAAAGGATCCCCGGTTCAAACAATAATAAAGCAGGCACCCCGCCTCTGTTTTGTTAAAAAGTTGAAGGATGGGCCTGGAGAAATGTAACCTTTGCAAATTCATAGACAGAGCTATGGATGCAAGGACTGACCATGCAGGATGTCAAAATCATAGTTTTAACCATGTTTTGATGCTATACAGTGTTCTGAACTAAGCTCATCAGTCATTTAGAAGTTATATTCTTCTAGAAAAAATAGGCATATATCATTCATTTCTAAATAAAATGGATGTAGCAAATGCAGATTTCCCCTTTAAGGACATTTTTCTCCGTTCCCCTCTTTGCATAGTTACTGATCTTGGCCTTTATAGGTTAGTTATTGACCTCAGGTGGCTGTCCTGGCCTTGGTCCAAGTCTGCTTCATGTCCCTCCTATCACGATGTGTACACCTTCCTGAAAACAATAGCACTACACATTGCTTTAAACCTGTTCTGACAGTTAATTACCTTGAAGATTAGAATAGTCTAACGTGGTTAGCCAAGAAGATGTTAAGATAGTAAATCTTGTTGATGACTGTGTGAACTGTCAAACAGATATGTCACATTTCTGCCTCGTCCATAACTTGTTTCCTGCTTGTAGGATGGGGCGTTTAGATGAGTTAATGCAAAATGTTTCTTCATTTGGCAGAGTGCAGAATAGCTATTCTGCATTAGAATGACAAACAGCATTAACTAACTACAAATTAAATTATAAAATAGATACAACAAAGCTGCATTTCGGGCAAAACTACATTTTGGCAAAATGTTGGTCAAAATTGAGTTAGGACTGAAATCCAGCTGTGCAGTATCTATTTTATCTTGTGACAAAGTGTCCTGGTTCAATTGTTTTCCTTTTCAGAGAAAATGGATTGTAAAATGTGCAGTAACTAAACAATCCAAGTAAAAACACAGGTAAACAGCAGTAAGTGAAGTTACTAAGTGAAATTATTTTGCTCTGGCTTTGTTCCAACGTGTTTTCACTACAGTCACTGCGGTTTGTCTTGGTATTCGATGGGGCTCCAGGTTCAGGCCATCCCAAACATGACACACACCATTTATGTAGCCATGTTCAATGAGTTGCATAATTAAATAGTTCTTTCCTTCAAACATAAGAAATGCTTGAGGGTTACCTCAATACAACATTCACAACATGGAAACATGGCTACATAAAACCATTATCTACATCTAGAATGTAGTTAGAACTCTCAAACTGTTTCCATCAAACAGAAAAACAACAAGAAAGATGGATTAACACATTTATATTTCAGATCCTATACTTTGCATTTACCCATATAGTTGTTTAAGGTCATACAATGTCAGAGTGCAGTATCAGCGTTTTTAGGGTCATTAGGTTAATCCAACTTGTTGTTTTTCGGGGCAGCAGGTAACCTGGTTAGAGCGTTGGACTAGTAATCGAAAGGTTGCAAGGTTTAATCCCCAAACTGACAAGGTAAAAATCTGCGGTTCTGCCCCTGAACAAGGCAGTTAACCCACTGTTCCTAGGCCATCGTTGAAAATAAGAATTTGTTCTTAACTGACTTGTCTAGGTAAATAAAGGTAAAATTAAACAAATCTGTGTGCATGGTGGATGTACCAAATTACTGCATAGTAAGATAATAGTCCAGCAGTGGATTATCACTTATCTACCTACAACATATTTTTCTATACAGCCAAATCATTTTAAAGGGCCAATCCCCAGTTCAAACAATAACAAAGAGGTACACCCCGCCTCTGTTTTGGTAAAAAGGTTAAGGGCTGGGCCTGGATAAATGTAACCACTCTCAAATTAATAGACAAGGCTATGGGTGCAAGGACTGACCATCCATGATGTCAACAGTACGGTTTAACCATGTTTTGAGTCTATACAGTGTACATTTACATTTACATAGTTTACAAACATTGGAGTCAAACTTACTGCTTGGGCAGTGCACTACCCTGAAGGAGCAGAGCCGTACACTATATATACAAAAGTTTGTGGACACCACTCCAAATTAGGAGATTTGGCTATTTCAGCCACACCAGTTGCTGACAGGTGTATACAATCGAACACAGAGCCACGTAATTTCCATAGACAAACATTGGCAGTAGAATGGCCTTACTGAAGAGCTCAGTAACTTTCATGGTGACACTGTCATAGGATGCCACCTTTCTAAAAAGTCAGTTTGTCAAATTTCTGTAGTGGAAATGCCTAGGAGCAACAACTGCTCAGCCGCAAAGTGGTAGGCCACACAAGCTGACAGAATTCGACTGCCGAGTGCTGGAGCGCATAGCTCGTAAAAATTGTCTGTCCTCGGTTGCAACACTCACTACCTAGTTCTAAACTGCCTCTGCAAGCAACTTTAGCACAATACCTGTTTTTTCAGGAGCTTCATTAAATGCATTTCTGTGCAGCCACACACAAGACAAAGATCACCATGCGCAATGCCAAGCGTCGGCTGGAGTGGCGTAAAGCTAGCCGCCATTGGACTTTGGAGCAGTGGAAATACGTTCTCTGGAGTGATGAATCTCGTTTCACCATCTAGCAGTCCGACGGACGAATCTGGGTTTGGCGAATGCCAGGAGAGCGGTACCTGCCCCAATGCATAGTGTCAATTGTAAAGTTTAGTGGAGGAGGAATAATGGTCTTGGACTGTTTTTCATGGTTCAGGTTAGGCCCATTAGTTCCAGTGAAGGGAAATCTTAAATCTACACAATATAATGACATTCTAGACGATTCTGTGCTTCAAACTTTGTGGCAACAGTTTGGGGAAGGCACTTTCCTGTTTCAGCATGACAATGCCCCGTGCACAAAGCGAGGCCCAAACATAAATAATTTGTTGAGATCGGTGTGGAAGAACTTGACTGGCCTGCACAGAGCCCTTACCTCAACCCCATCGAACACCATCGGGATGAATTGGAACGCTGACTGCGAGCCAGGCATCATCATCCAACATCAGGGCCGACCTCACTAATACTCTTTGCGGCTGAATGGAAGCAAGTCCCCGCAGCAATGTTCCAACATCTAGTCGAAAGCCTCCCAGAAGAGTAGAGGCTGTTATAGTAGCAAAGGGGGGACAAACTCCAATTTAATGCCCATGATTTTGGAATGAGATGTTTGATGAGCAGGTGTCCACATACTTTTGGTCATGTAATGTATATTGCCAAGCTTATATTTTCGGATTTAACAAGTGACATGAGTAAGTGATCATACCTTTCACCTGGATTCACCTGGTCAGTCTGTTATGGAAATAGCAGGTGTTCATAATCTTTAGTACACTCAGTGTAAATGCCTCATGAGCTTATTTCTAATGTCGTTCCTCATAGAGACCCAAAAAATAAGCTTGGTTTGCTCAAATGTTTGTTTAGTTCTACTGTCGTAACTATAGAGACCAAAATATACTCTTGTTTTGCTCCAATGTTTGTTATGTTCTACATTAGTAACTATAGAGACCCAACATATGAGTTTGTTTTGCTCCAATGTTAGCTTAGTTCTACTGTCTTAACTTTTTTGGAATAGGGAGCAGCATTTTCACTTTTGGATGAATAGCGTGCCCAGAGTGAACTGCCTCCTACTCTGTCCCAGATGCTAATATATGCATATTACTATTACTATTGTATAGAAAACACTCTGCAGTTTCTAAAACTGTTTGAATGATGTCTGTGAGCATAACAGAACTCATATGGCAGGCAAAAACCTGAGAAAAAATCCAAACAGGAAGTGAGAATTCTGAGGCTAGTCGATTTTCAACTCATCGCCTATTGAAATCCCTGTGGTATATGGATCTGTTTGCACTTCCTACCCCTTCCACTAGATGTCAACAGTCTGTAGAACATTGAATGAAGCTTATACTGTGATGTTGAGCCGGATGGGAGCTGTTTCAGTCAGTGGTCTGGCAGAGAGCCGGGTCACACGCATTTCACATGGTAGCGACTTGCGTTCCATTACTTCTACAGACACAAAGGAATTCTCTGGTTGGAACGTTATTGAATATTTAGGATAACAACATCCGAAAGATTGATTCTCTACTTCGTTTGACAAGTTTATTCGACCTGTAATATAACTTTTTGAAGTTTTCGTCCGATGTCAGTCGGGACCTGCACAAGCGTTTGGATATGTTTACTAAAACGCTAACAAAAGTATCTACTTGAACATAAATAACGGACATTATCGAACAAAACCACAATTTATTGTGGACCTAGGATTCCTGGTAGTGCATTCTGATGAAGATCATCAAAGGGAATATTTATATTGTAATTTCTGATTTATGTTGACTCCAATATGGCGGATAAAACAAATAATAATTTTGAACTCAGATTATTGCATGGTTTGCTTTTTCCGTAAAGTTTTTTAAAAATCTGACACAGCGGTTGCATTAAGAACAAGTGTGTCTTTAATTCTATGTAAAACATGTATCTTTCATCAAAGTTTATGATGAGTATTTATTTGATTTGATGTGGCTCTCTGCAATTTTTCCGGATATTTTGGAGGCATTTCTGAACATGGCGCCAATGCAAACTAACATTTTTGGATATAAATATGCACATTATCGAACAAAACATACATGTATTGTGTTGCATGATGTCTTATGAGTGTCATCTGATGAAGATCATCAAAGGTTAGTGATTCATTTTATCTCTATTTCTGCTTTTTGTGACTCCTATCTTTGGCTGGAAAAATGGCTGTGTTTTTCTCTGGCTATGTACTGACCTAACATAATTGTTTGGTGTGCTTTCACCGTAAATCTTTTTTGAAATCAGACATGTTGGCTGGATTCACAACAAGTGTAGCTTTAATTTGGTGTCTTTCATGTGTGATTTCATGAAAGTTTGTTTTTTATAGTAATTTATTTGAATTTGGCGCTCTGCATTTTTACTGGCTTTTGGCCAAGTGGGACGTTAGCGTCCCACATATCCCAGAGAGGCTTTAACCTTAGAGACCCAAAATATGAGCTTGTTTTGCTCTAATGTTTGCTTAGTTCTACTGTCGTAACCATAGAGCCCCAAAATATGAGCTTGTTTTGCTCCAATGTTTGCTTAGTTCTACTGTCGTGCCCCGTAGAGACCCAAAATATAAGCTTGTTTTGCTCCAATGTTATATTGATGCTTTGCTTGGGCAGTGCGCCAACCTGAAGGAGCAGACCCTATAATAGCCCAGACTTGCATTATTCGTTTTGATCTATGACCCCCACAAGAGTCACGGGACTCGAATGAAGTCGGTACCACCAATCTGCCAAATTCTGTCTGTAGAGTCTGAACAGTTTGGGTTACACACTAATATGACCCCTTTGTAGAAAGATGAGGCTCTCACAAACAAATACACGTCAGTATAAGAATACACACAAGCTTCACAAGACTCGTGTGAAGGAAGTCCGAAACCAGTTTAAAAAATGAAAGGAAGTAATATATATGGCGGTAGTTTAGTGCCTAAAAAAAGACATTAAACATGTGGCAAAAAACATATAATTATTTCCAGATCTTCCCTATATCGCTCAGATAAAGGACAGAATGTATAAACAAACTTCCTTTAGATTTTTTATTTTATTTTATTTTTTACATGTATGAATCTGTTATTCAATGCGTTTCTATGGGCTAATAGCAGTAAGGTCAAATTCAATGTTTTATCAAATAATATACAGTTGAAGTCGGAAGTTCACATATACTTAGGTTGGAGTCATTAAAACTCATATTTCAACCATTCCACACATTTCTTGTTAACAAACTACAGTTTTGCCAAGTCGGTTAGGACATCTACTGTGCATGACACAAGTCATTTTTCCAACAGCTGTTTACAGACAGATTATTTCACAGATAATTCACTGTTTCACAATTCCAGTGGTTCAGAAGTTTACATACACTAAGTTGACTGTGCCTTAAAACCTGTTGGGGCCAGGGGTTCCGCTAGCGAAACGTTTCGACAACATCTGGTAAAACTGCAGAGCGCAATTTTTTATTTATTTTTTAAATGTAACTATCATATTTTCACAAATTCAACACACCAAATTAAAGCTGCATTTCTTGTTAATCTAGCCATGGTGTCAGATTTTAAAAAGGCTTTACGGCGAAAGCAAACAACACTATTATCTGAGGCTAGCACCCCATCAAACAAGCACAGAAAATCATATTTCATCCCGCCAGGTGAGACACAAAACTCAGAAATAAATATAAATCATGACTTACCTTTGAAGATCTTCTTTTGTTGGCACTCCAATATGTCCCACAAACATCATAAATGGTCCTTTTGTTCGATTAAATCCATCATTATATATCCAAAATGTCCATTTAGTTGGTGCGTTTGATATTTGTGGACAGAACTGAAAAAGCATGTGCGAGCAAGGAGACCTACAAACCGGATTCAGTTACACCAGCTCTGTCAGGAGGAATGGGTCAAAATTCACCCAACTTATTTTGGGAAGCTTGTGGAAGGCTACCCGAAACATTTGACACAAGTTAAAACAATTTAAAGGCAATGCTACCAAATGTGAATTGAGTGTATGTAAACTTCTGACCCACTGGGAATGTGATGAAAGAAATAAAAGCTGAAATAAATCATTCTCTCTACTATTACTCTAACATTTCACATTCTTAAAATAAAGTGGTGATCCTAACTGACCTTAAACAGAGGATTAAATGTCAGGAATTGTGAAAAACGGAGTTTAAATGTATTTGGCTAAGGTGTATGTAAACTTCCGACTTCAACTGTATATATAGAATAATTTATTTAAATTGCGTTATTTTGATTTGATTTAATACTTGTTCTCCATTTGAAGAATACATCAAAAGTCATTTTTATTACATTAAACAAAATGTTTAATCATTTTGATACTACAGGAAATAGGTTGACTGCTATGTTAAACAACAACAGTCATGGCTGCCTTGGTTGTCAACATCCTTGTGGCTGTTGAAGTCTTTTTACCGTAGAAAAACAGGAATCCCTAAAGTTGTTGCTGGTGAGGCATGCGGCATGGAAGGGTGGGGCAACTGTTCCTGCCCCTGAACTAGACAGACTGGAACAACCTCTGTGATTGACAAGAAATCCCCTGACTGTCTAGAAAGGGAAAACCTTCCAACTAAAGGTGACCTATCACTTCATGAAGTACAACTTGGCCCCACAACACTATATACCATCAGCTGACAATCCTCCCGCAGACATACAACTCCAGATACCCAACTCAACAGGCAGGTAAGGACGTCTATAAAGTCACTATTACAAGACACAAGCCTGATACAATAAATGGGTGTTTTGTCTTTCTAAATCGACATGAAATGAAGTATGACTTTTGTAAAGGCTATATGCAACTTATTTTTTACATATCTGGATGGTGTTAAGATATAGATGGGAGGGGTTGAATGGAGCTGAAGGGTGGGACTAATAACAACAAGAGAAGTAACATAAAATATACTGTGTCCGTAAAATGCTTTGGTTCAGAACTTTTGTGAAACAGCACAGTTAAAAATATATGGCAAATAGAAATCAAACTGGATGGACATCAGAATTAGATGGGAGAGGTTGAGGAAGGACATAACTAAAAACAAACTACATTAAACTAAATATAACTATTGTAAATTAGATTGCGTCTGTAAAATGTATATAGTATGTATTAGCTGGAAATAGAAGCCTAAGTGTTGTTGTTCATTAATTTACTCCAATTAGAGGAGGGGTGGTAGGGTTGTGGCAAAACAATAAAATAAAAATATATTTAAATACATGTGTATATGTATTTATATGTATGCATGTAGGTACAGTGCATTTGGAAAGTATTCAGACCCCTTGACTTTTTCCACATTTTGTGACGTTACAACCTTATTCTAAAATTAAATACATTTTTCCCTCATCAATCTACACACAATACCCCATAATGACAAAGTGAAAACAGGTTTTTAGAAATATTTTAAATATTTTAAAAAACAATACCTTATTTACATAAGTATTCAGACCCTTTACCATGAGACTCGAAATTGAGCTTAGGTGCATCCTGTTTCAATTGAAACTTGATGTTTCAACAACTTTATTAGGGCCTTGGTCAGGGAGGTGACCAAGAATTCAATGGTCGATCTGAGAGAGCTCCAGAGTTCCTCTGTGGAGATGGGAGAACCATCTCTGCAACACTCCACCAATAAGGTCTTTATGGTAGGGTGGCCAGACAGAAGACGTTCCTCAGTAAAAGGCACATAACAGCATGCTTGGAGTTTGCCAGAAGGCACCTAAAGACTCTCAGATTTTTGGTCTGATGAAACCAATATTTAACTCTTTGGCCTGAATGCCAATCGTCACGTCTGTGGGAAACCTGGCACCATCCCTATGGTGAAGCATGGTAGTGGCAGCATCATGCTGTGGGGATGTTTTTCAGCAGCAGGCACTTGGAGACTAGTCAGAATTGAGGCAAATATTAACGTAGCAAAGTATAGAGAGATCCTTGATGAAAACTTGCTCCAGAGCGCTCAGGACCTCAAACTGAGGCAAAGCTTCACCTTCCAACAGGACAACGACCCTAAGCACACAGCCAAGATAATGCAGGAGTGGCTACGGGACAAGTCTCTGCATGTCCTGGAGTTAACCAGTCAGAGCCCGGACTTGAACCCTATCGAACATCTACGGAGTGACCTGTTTTTGCTTTGTCATTATGGGGTATTGTGTGTAGATTGTTGGGAAAAAACAATTGAATCAATTTTAGAATAAGGCTAAAAACTAAAGGGGTCTGAATGCACTGTATATGTGTATATGTGACTCACCACCTGGATTCGATCTTATGTTGCAAAATGTTAAATGTTTTTTTTTTACATTGGATAAAAGTAGAGACTCAGAGCTACAAAATGGTATATCATACACTACACTTGAGGAACAATGGGGAAGTCATTCTGCTTTGAAAGTTTATAAACTCACTTTTGAGAGAATGTCTTTGGTATCTAGTGAAGAGCTTTTCTTTGTCTACATCCATTCAGCATCGTTCACACCCTCTTAAGCTTTAGCCCCAGCCATCTCGCTGTGCTCTCGGAGCGTGCACTTGACGCTCTTGACGCTTCAGGTTAGATAGACGTTTACTGACACCAGCCATATTCAACGGGTGTTGTACACACGTGACATTACGTTAGCTAACAAGCCAGCCAGCTAATGTTAGCTAGTTAAACAACAATGAGCAGTGCCAAAAATGCCACAGTGCAGTGAGCTAACCAACCAGGTTCAATGTTAGCTAGCTAACATTAGGCTCTAACTATAAAAGAAAACTGCTCTGGGATACGAATAATAACGTTAGCTAGAGAGCCAGACAGCTAACGTTAGCTAGTTAACAGTACACTTTAGCTTAAGACATATAGCTAGCTAGCTAGGTAAACAACGTACCTAGCTAGGTAAACAAAGTGTAGGTTCACACACATCACTTAGCGTTAGCTGACGAGCCAGCCAGCTAGCGCTAGCTAGTTAAACAACAATGAACACAGTGCCAACAATGCCACAGTGCTGGGATCTAACCAACCAGGTTCAATGTTAGCTAGCTAACATTAAGCTCTAACTAGCAAAGCAAACGGCTCTGGTATACTAATAGTAACGTCAGCTATGGAGCCAGCCAGCAAACGTTAGCTAGCTAACTGTACACTTTAGATTGAAATGAAACCACTTTTTGTCAAAATTAGAAACGTGTAATATCTGAAAATGTAGCTAGCTAACGCCAGACTATCTTAACTGTATACATCATCATGCATGATTGACGTGTCTCCCTGTCAGGAATGCCATACCATGGTAGCCTTTAGATTGAAGATGTAATCCAGAGACAGACGAAGCCTACTATATGGCAGACCAATCCAAACTCTTCTCTCGGCATATCCAGCCCACTCATTATCTCAGCCAATCATGGCTAGTGGGAAGGTAGCTCCCTTTATCCGTGGCTTTACCAACAAGGCTCGTAATTTAACAACTGTATTCGTATTTACCAATGACATACATGTTTGTTATTAAGGCACATGAAAGTTCACATGTTCCAGAAGGCATTTCTGCCCAAAAAATAATTTTTATAAAAAACGTTTATTTACGTTCAAATTGCTCTCCTGTGAGGTTGTGACTTGCGACATTCACCTAGTTTCCTGCATCGGGTCACATATGTATATACAGTATCAGTCAACAGTTTGGACACACCTACTCATTCAAATGTTTTTCTATATTTTTATCTATTTTAAACATTGATTCTTCAAAATAGCCACCCTTTGCCATCATGACAGCTTTGCAAGATTATGATGTAGGCATTATGATGTAGGCATTATGATGTAGGCATTATGATGTAGGCATTATGATGTAGGCATTATGATGTAGGCATTATGATATAGGCATTATGATGTAGGCATTATGATGTAGGCATTATGATGTAGGCATTATGATGTAGGCATTATGATGTAGGCATTAGGATGTAGGCATTATGATGTAGGCATTATGATATAGGCATTATGATATAGGCATTATGATGTAGGCATTATGATGTAGGCATTATGATGTAGGCATTATGATGTAGGCATTATGATATAGGCATTATAATGTTGGTATTATTACCATTCCTAAAAGGGACTAATATGGTCTTCAATATTTAATACACATTCTGCACTTCTGATTCTGCCTGGTAAAGAATTCAACAATGTGAGCCTGCACTATAAATACTCTTTCACCTTTTTAACTGTATTAGATATGTCAAGGGAATCTTTGGAAGACAGTTTTGTAATATACCTACAGTTCTGCTAAATATTTAAAGGAGGGTTCGGCTCCTCTTCCCGTGCAGTAGTGTCTGAGCATTGTCGGCATCCCCCTTGGCTGTGGTCTCGGGGGAAACAAATCAGGCAAGAACATTCGTGATCAGACTCCCACTTTAGGAACACACCCAGATTGACGTCGAAATTGGATGTCTATCCATGTCCTGAGGACGTCGGAAAATGCTTTAAAAAGTGTCCACTAGGGGCAACAGTGAGTGCTATTACCATCAATTAAGCTTGAGTTTAGCAGAATTTTGCATGTTCAATCCCTGGTCTTAATCCCTGGTTTTAATCCCTGGTTTTATTCCCTGGTTTTAATCCCTGGTTTTAATCCCTGGTTTTATTTGAACCATGTCCCAAAATGTAAGCCTTACTTTAACCACTTGGAATGAGTACCAAAACGTAATGTTTTATCCCTATCCCAAAACGTACCCCTAACCTTAACCCAGGGGTTCCCAAACTTTTTGGGCCCACAACCCCATTTTGAGATATGCAAATTCCTGTGCCTCCAACCATATGTACAATTTTTATGTAATTAACAGCCAATATCATATCATACTTTTAAAGTGGGGCTATGACAGTCAATTACAAATTAGTGTGACATAATGTCTCTTATCTCACCACCACTAATGAGATGGGTGTGGCTTGATGCATGTCACGTCAGAGCTTCTCAAAGTCAGGGGGGTGTGGTCAACAGTGCTCACCTCAACTCTCCTGTCACATCCAACCTGGATTGACATTTGTTTTAATGCATATGAGAGCACTGAATCAGCGTACCATGGGTTTTAATGCTCGGAGGGAGACGGCACAGTATTCCCTTTGAGTCAGGAACCAAAAACTCCTCCATAGTGACTCGTTAATGCTTTGTATGCAGCCTTCGGTGACATGACAGCTCAATCAGCTGTTCAATTTCTCTTACATGTACCTGCATGTCAACTGAGCCAGGATCACAGTTAAATGGATGTCACTGATTCGGTCAATCATCTGTAGAACTTTGTTATATTTCACCTGCATGCTTGTATTCAGTTTGTTCAGTTTCCCAAATATGTCTGTAGGCAAGGAGACACATTTTCTTTTCATTACATAGAAAGTCAACAAAGCCTGTTTTTTATTTTTTACATCCATTGCGAATAACAGTTCCAACACTCCCCCTCGATAACCACCAAGCCTCGGTGTGAATAGAATAATGTCATGCTCTAATGCCATATATCCACATAGTTTTGCAAACAGGCGTGCACAATGCAGTTTACAATCAAAGTTACCTGTTGAACTTCTGCATATATCAGAGTTCTGCGCTCAACTCTTTTGCTGCTAGTTGCTATCGGTGTATCCATTATAGCTCAGTGGGTGTATCATACGCTCATAACTAGAGTGTAGAGGCCTGCCCGCCGTCTCGTGATAGATGGAGCCCCATCTGTGCAAAAGCCCACCATTCTTTCCCATGGAATCTGTTTTTTGTCAATATAGCCACGTAGCAAACTGAACCGTTTCATGCTTGGGAATCGTGAGACAGAACAATATGTTCTTGTGAATAGCATCCCTCGACATGTAGCGAACATTAGTCAATGCATCTCGGCCCTCACAGCCAATGTTCATTTGGATGGCATAAGGTGGGGAGTTGAGTCGTTCAGTCAGTTTCCTATTGATTGCTAGATATAGCACCAATTCTTAGTTTCACAGTGTTTTCTGACGAAGGTATTGATGCCAGTTTGTGCCTCTGCCTCCCCACACATTGTTTTCACGTATTAGTGTGACACCCTGACCTTAGTATCCTTTGTTTTCTTTATTGTTTTGGTTAGGTCAGGGTGTGACATGGGTGATGTATGTGTTTTCGACTGTATAGGGGTTTTGTAGGTTTATGGGGTTGTTAACCATCTAGGTGTTTATGTATGTCTATGGTTGCTGTTTATCGTTGTCTCTGATTGTGAACCATATTCAGGCAGCCATCTTCTTTGGGTATTTCGTGGGTTATTATCTATGTCTATGTGTAGTTGCCTGTGTCTGCACTGTTTATATATATATATATAGCGTCACGTTTGTTGTTTTGTAAGTTTGTTTTAGTGTTCTTTCCTCATTAAATATATAACATGTATTCATATCACGCTGCGCCTTGGTCTCCTCCATTCAACGAATGTGAAAATTAGTGTGCACTTTCATAGCTTAGTGGGCTTAGCCATTCAGCGTGGGAATGACTCAAGTGCAACGGTCAAGTGTGGCTTTTTCCCACTATCTGAGGGCGCTCTGGTTTAATTTAAACTTTTAGATTTAATACATTTTCATTTCAATTTTTTTAGGGTTGACCACAATGATTTAGAAAGACTAAGACGATATAATTTACCCCATTTTCATATAAGTGTGTGTCAAATCGGAAGGCCTGTTGTCTGGACCTCTGGCAGTCTCTATGGGGATGCCACAGGGTTCAATTCTCGGGCCGACTCTTTTTTCAGTATACATCAATGATGTCGCTCTTGCTGCTGGTGATTCTCTGATCCACCTCTACGCAGACGACACCATTCTGTATACTTCTGGCCCGATGCTGAATGAAGGGCTCTTCACTAGATACCAACACATTCAAAGGCGATTTTCTGAAAAGTGAGTTTACAAGTTGATCAACTTTCAAAGCAGAATTGCTTTCGCATTGGTCCTCAAATGCAGTGTATGATATACCAGTTTGTAGCTCTGAGTCTCTACTTCTATATAAGGTCAAAACATCATTTGTTGCTACATAAGACCGAATCCAGGTGATGAGTCACACATAGTATTGTACATAAGCATACATGCAGAAAGTGGTTCTTATGCAGAATGAACATATGCATTGTTTCATTGTTGTGTATTGTGTCTTTATCCAAAGCCGCCGGAAAACGTGTGGCGAGACCCCATTTGCTCCAGGACTTTTCGATCTGCTGCAGCGCTGCTACACCACTTTCAGAGCAGCAGCACCAACCAAGACACTTCTCAGCACATTTTCTGCATTCCAGTTCAACATTTACCTGCTCTGTTGCAGGCTATCGTTCTACTTCTGTGGGTTTTATGGCGGACTACAACCCCAAAATGTGTGTTCCCGCCACCAACTTGATGGGGTTGAAAAAACAAGGTAAAAATAAAATCCATTCTAACTAACCTAATCCACCCTAGTAAAAATAATACATAGAAAAACACAAAACTCCCACTTCTTCCTTCCTTCATGTCTCCCTTCTCAGGCTCTAGGGCCTGGGAGGGTGGTATGGCTTGTGACTATAGAGTAGAGTCTAGGAAAACAATAGTTTAGAAGAGGACATACAATCAGTTTTGTAGTGATTATGTTGATGTAAAGAATATTTGCTGCTCTGTGGATGATTTATTGAATGATTCGGTACCTATTGGAGAGCTCTCCTTTGTCTACACCCATTCAGCATTGTTCACACACTCTTAAGCCCCACCCATCTCTAAGGATTCACATGAGGTCATGTGCTAAACAGTGAGTAGTATAGTAAAGATTAAGAATAAAAGTGGTAGTAGCCTACAACAACGAAAAACCCCAGGAAAACAGAAAGTGTCCAGATAAAAATATTTTACAAATATTAGATGACGCTTACCCAGACACACTTGTCTAAATTGATGGGTCATGTTAAATAAATGCTATAACCCCCAGCCATGTTCAGTGGTGGAAAAAGTACTAAATTGTCATACTTGAGTAAAAGTATAAATCATTTCAAATTCCTTATATTAAACCAGACGGCACAATTTGTTCTCTTTTTTATTTATTGACGGATAGCCAGGGGCAGACGCCAACACTCAGGCATCATTTACAAACAAAGCATGTGTGTTTAGTGATAAATGTAACAAGTACTTTTGGGTGTCAGAGAAAATGTATGGAGTAAAAGGTACAATATTATATTTTGGAATGTAGTGAAGTAAAAGTAAAAGTTGCCAAAAATATAAATAGTAAAGTAATGTACAGATACCCCACCAAAATGCTTAAGAAGTACTTTAAAGTACTTTTGACCACTTCCCAAATGCTTTCACACCAGTATATTAGCATACTTTATATACTGTTACACACCCACTTATCAAATAGTATTCGATACAAAAGTTAAGGTCATGCAATCTGAGTTGAAACCTGAGTGAGGTGCACATGTACAGCACATAAAAGATGTATGCTCCATATACAGTGGGGAGAATAAGTATTTGACACACTGCCGATTTTGCAGGTTTTCCTACTTACAAAGCATGTAGAGGTCTGTAATTTTTTTATAGTAGGTACACTTCAACTGTGAGCGACGGAATCTGAAACAAAAATCCAGAAAATCACATTGTGTCACGACTTCCGCCGAAGTTGGCTCTCCTGCCTGTTCGGACGGTGCTCGGCGGTCGTCGTCACCGTCCTACTAGCCACTACCGATCCCTTTTTCGTTTGTCTGTTGGTTTTGTCTTATTAGTTTCACCTGTGTGTATTTTAGTTTAATTAACGTCCTTATATGTAGTAGGTTGTCCCGCCCTTGTTTTGTGTGGGATTGTTTTTGTATTCATGTCATTTGGTGTAGCACTTGTGTTTTATTCTCCGGTCTATTTTGATCCTGTGTTGGATTGTTCACCCTGTGTGTTGGGTTGACCGTGTTTTTTGTGCACCGGAGAATAAACTGTCGAATCACTGAAACCTGCTCTCTGCGCTTGATTCCACCCACCTTGATAAAACGTGACACATTGTATGATTTTTTAGTAATTCATTTGCATTTTATTGCATGACATAAGTATTTGATCACCTACCAACCAGTAAGAATTCCGGCTCTCACAGACCTGTTAGTTTTCCTTTAAGGCCCCTGTTCTCCACTCATTACCTGTATTAACTGCACCTGTTTGAACTCGTTACCTGTATAAAAGACACCTGTCCACACACTCCAACAGATTCCAACCTCTCCACAATGGCCAAGACCAGGAGCTGTGTAAGGACATCAGGGATAACATTGTAGACCTGCACAAGGCTGGGATGGGCTACAGGACAATAGGCAAGCAGCTTGGTGAGAAGGCAACTGTAGGTGTAATTATTAGAAAATGGAAGAAGTCCAAGATGACGGTCAATCACCCTCTGTCTGGGGCTCCATGCAAGATCTCACAACGTGGGGCATCAATGATCATGAGGAAGGTGAGGGATCAGTCCAGAACTACATGGCAGGACCTGGTCAATGACCTGAAGAGAGCTGGGACCACAGTCTCAAAGAAAACCATTAGTAACACACTACGACGTCATGGATTAAAATCCTGCAGCTCACGCAAGGTCCCCCTGCTCAAGCCAGCCCATGTCCAGGCCCGTCTGAAGTGTGCCAATGACCATCTGAATGATCCAGAGGAGGAATGGGAGAAGGTCATGTGGTCTGATGAGACAAAAATAGCTTTTGGTCTAAACTCCACTCGCCGTGTTTGGAGGAAGAAGAAGGATGAGTACAACCCCAAGAACACCATCCCAACCGTGAAGCATGGAGGTGGAAACATTCTTTGGGGATGCTCTTCTGCAAAGGGTACAGAAAGACTGCACCATATTGAGGGGAGGATGGATGGGGCCATGTATCGCGAGATCTTGGCCAACAACCTCCTTCCCTCAGTAAGAGCATTGAAGATGGGTCGTGGCTGGGTCTTCCAGCATGACAACGACCCAAAACACATAGCCAGGGCAACTAAGGAGTGGCTCCGTAAGAAGCATCTCAAGGTCCTGGAGTGGCCTAGCCAGTCTCCAGACCTGAACCCAATAGAAAATCTTTGGAGGGAGCTGAAAGTCCATGTTGCCTAGCGACAGCCCCGAAACCTGAAGGATCTGGAGATGGTCTGTATGGAGGAGTGGGCCAAAATCCCTGCTGCAGTGTGTGCAAACCTGGTCAAGAACTACATGAAACGTATGATCTCTCTAATTGCAAACAAAGGTTTCTGTACCAAATATTAAGTACTGCTTTTCTGATGAATCAAATACTTATGTCATGCAATAAAATGCAAATTATTACT
Organism: Oncorhynchus tshawytscha; assembly: GCF_018296145.1. NCBI lineage: Eukaryota > Metazoa > Chordata > Actinopteri > Salmoniformes > Salmonidae > Oncorhynchus > Oncorhynchus tshawytscha. The sequence goes on along the minus strand of NW_024609620.1, from coordinate 27,599 downwards.
TAAATCATACAAATGTGATTTTCTGGATTTTTGTTTTAGATTCTCACAGTTGAAGTGTACCTATGATTTTTTTAAAAAATACAGACCTCTACATGCTTTGTAAGTAGGACAACCTGCAAAATCGGCAGTGTATCAAATACTTGTTCTCCCCACTGTGTTTGTGGTGGACACTTGATACGGTCACGTGGTATTGTTGTGGTATGTCACAAAATCATGTTACGACCACATATCAACAAATGCTTTTTTCAATATTTTGCTAAGTCTTGCTAAGTGGATGGGTCTCAATAGAAGGTGTAAACGGTACAGCCAAATGGTTACTTGCATAGTAGCAATATCAGAAATAGAGTCAAAACAAAATTCATTATGTACAGTACAAGAACAATATTGTTAGGTTATTTTTTTTCCTGAGTAAATAACTCACGGAAACTAGAGAAGCTTTAACCAAGTTTAATCATTTCCAATGTTTCTGTACAGCTGTAATCAGAGAGCAAAACATTTCTTCAGTTATATACATCCTACTTAAGACACTCCTCCTTACAGATTATGGCTCCACAGGAACTAATAAAGAGGGTAACAGGATGACAAACCTTTATTACTGCCTTAAGAGAATCTGTCCTCACCTCCTGACCTCAACACATTCCTTCATCTAATCCACAGATGTCCATTGTTTGTCTTCAGAAAACCATTAACTTCTGACATGACCCAATCTCTTTAATTTCCTATCATTTATTTACTATCTCAATGATCAGTTTAGCCGATTCCAACAATTTCAATAATGATATCAGTGATAGACGAGGTAGTTCTAGGCATACAATCAGGGGTAAAGTGGCTGAGCAGCAGGATAAAAAGAATTGTAGCAGCAACATTCCCCATCCAACCTGGCAGTTTGAGAGGATATGCAGAGAAGAAATGGGGAAAAGTACCCGAATACAGGTGTGCCCAGCTTGTAGAGTCATACCCAGGAAGACTCAAGGATTGTAACGGCTGTCTTTCTCCGACGAGGAGTAAGGATCGGAGGACCAATGCACAGCGTGGTACGTGTTCATGCTCTTTATTAAAACAAGCACTGAAACAAAACAATAAAGGACAGATGAAATAACCAACCGAAACAGTTCAGTGTGGAAGACACAGAAAATAAACACCCACAACTCAAAAGTGAAACCAGGCTACCTAAGTATGGTTCTTAATCAGGGACAACGATTGACAGCTGCCTCTGATTGAGAACTATACCAGGCCAAACACAGAAATCCCAAAACATAGAAAAAGGAACATAGACAACCCACCCAACTCACGCCCTGACCATACTAAAAGACATAATAAAATAACTAAGGTCAGAACATGACAAGGATGTAATCGCTGCCAATGGTGCTTCAACAAAGTACAGAGTAAAGGGTTTGAATACTTTTGTAAATGTGATATTTCAGTTTTCCAAATCCATTATAGAAGAAGGTTGTAATGTAACAAAATGTGGAAAATGTCAAGGGATCTAAATACTTTCCGAATGCACTGAAGATGTTACATTACAAATTCAACTTCTGCTGGATTTGGTTACTGGCCAAACACTCTAACCTAGAGGCTATCTGCCTCTACCTTACCCCTACCTACAGTACCCTCTGTTAATATTGAGGCTACCTGTCTCTACCTTACCCCTACCTACAGTATCCTCTGTTAATATTGAGGCTACCTGCCTCTACCTTACCCCTACCTACAGTATCCTCTGTTAATATTGAGGCTACCTGCCTCTACCTTACCCCTACCTACAGTACCCTCTGTTAATATTGAGGCTACCTGCCTCTACCTTACCCCTACCTACAGTGCCCTCCGTAATTATTGGGACAGTGAGCATGTTTTCTTCTTATGACTCTATACTCCAAAAGTTTGGATTTGAAATAATGACTGAGGTTAAGGTGCAGACCGTCAGCATTCATTTGAGGGTATTTTCATCCATATCAGGTGAACCATTTAGAAATAACAATGTGTAATAAAGTTGTGAAAAGTTTAAAATTCTCAGGATATCAGGCACGGGCTGAAAAACATTTTCACATTGCATTTTTTTTAAGGGGCAGGATAATTACAGAGGAGGAAACTCAAATTAACTTTGAGCTCTTTAATTCACATTTTTACATTGCAAGCACTAAGAATCATTGTTCTTGCCACGATCCGGAAAATTGGTTCTGGAATGCATCAGTCCAAAACTGAGAGTTGCCGGATCCTGTTCCCGCGGAACCCGTCTGAAATAAGCACTGGTGATACAAGTAAAACACATTACCACATTACCAAAGATCTGACTTTAATAACTTGTTATTCAGTACATTTTCAAAGGTGGAAGAGACCCTCCACAGTTGCTGCAGTGTGTGTTCTACTGGCTGTGATCATGGGCCTGCGGGGTTCCTGTAAGTGAACATAGTTTTTTACCTAAACATTTGTAGTCAATGTTGAGACAGTTACACATTTTGATTGACTTTTCCCCTTTACAGATGCAACTGCAGAGAGAGACCAGCTACAAAAAAGTCTAAATACCTCAACCAGAGAGAGAGACCAGCCACAAAATAGTCTAATTTCCACAACCACAGAGAGAGACCAGAAATGTAATAGTCTATTTTCCACGACCACAGAGAGAGACCAGCCACAAAATAGTCTAATTTCCATGACCACAGAGAAAGACCAGCTACAGAATAGTTTAAATACCATGAACACAGAGAGAGACCAGCTACAAAATAGTCTAATTTCCACGACCACAGAGAGAGACCAGCTACAGAATAGTCTGAAAACCATGACCACAGAGAGAGACCAGCTACAGAATAGTCTAATTACCACGGCCATAGAGAGAGACCAGCAACAGAATAGTGTAAATACCATGAACACAGAGAGAGACCAGCTACAGAATAGTCTAAATACCATGACCACAGAGAGAGACCAGCTACAGAATAGTCTAAATACCATGACCACAGAGAGAGACCAGCTACAGAATAGTCTAAATACCATGACCACAGAGAGAGACCAGCTGCAAAATAGTCTAATTTCCACGACCACAGAGAGAGACCAGCTACAGAATAGTCTAAATACCACTGCCACAGAGAGAGACCAGCTACATAATAGTCTAATTACCATGGCCACAGAGAGAGACCAGCTACAGAATAGTCTAAATACCACGACCACAGAGAAAGAACAGCTACAGAATAGTCTAAATACCAGAACCATTGAAATAGATGAGTTGACGAAGAGTCTGAACACTGCAGCTATGGAGCGTGACCAGCTACAGAAGTTGATAGAAAGGCTGAACTGGGAGAACAAAGGTAAGGACAGCCCCCCACACACACAGTTTCGGTAGTTGACCTATTATCTCACACATAAACATATTCAAGAAGTATTGTTCCACATTTAAGCTGCAACATAACTGAAGATGCATTTTCCAATCTGTGTCGAAAGTGTAATGTAATTAATTGTCCCAGTTTTTAATTATTAATTCTAGAAGAGACTAGAGATGTCAGATACATTGGAAGTGTTTACTTGTACATCAAGCTGCCTCTACAGAAACAGGAGACTAGATCATATGAGCTCTTCTGGCCTCTCACAAGCCAAGGCTCATACAAAGCTACTTATTCAATGTGTGAATAAATAACAGTTGTAAAAGTTATGTTTAACGTGTAAATGTCAGATACACTGAACAAAAATATAAACACAACATGTAAAGTGTTGGTCTCATGTTTCATGAGCAGAAATAAAAGATACCAGAAATGCTCCATACACACAAAAAGCCAGTTTCTCTCAAATGCTCAGATTTGTTTTCATCTCTGTTAGTGAGCATTTCTCCTTTGCCAAGATGATCCATCCACCTGACAGGTGTGGCATATCAAGAAGCTGATTAAACAGGATGATCATTACGCAGGTGCACCTTAGAAGTGCTTTATCTGTGTCATGTTCTTTTTATTTTGTGTAATATAAATGTTCATAACATTCGAGTGTCAAAGATAGTAAATGTGAAACTTCTAGGCTCCTGTCCTGAAGGATGGAGAAGGTTTGGCTGCAGCTGTTACTACCTCTCTACTGAGAAGAAATCCTGGGAGGAGAGTAGACAGGACTGTCTGGAGAGAGGAGCAGATCTGGTGATCATTAACAGTGAAGAGGAACAGGTGAGAGACAGAGAGAGATACTCTATTTATTAGTCCATCATGTATAATTAACAATGATTTTTCTGTGTCACAACAGACATTCATCAATGGGTTTGAATCAGTCAAATATGCCTGGATTGGTCTGACTGACTCTGTTACTGAGGGGACCTGGAAATGGGTGGACGGCACCCCACTGACCACCCCAAGGTAAGAGACTACTGCTCTATAATAACACTGACCACCCCAAGGTAAGAGACTACTGCTCTATAATAACACTGACCACCCCAAGATAAGAGACTACTGATCTATAATAACACTGACCACCCCAAGGTAAGAGACTACTGCTCTATAATAACACTGACCACCCCAAGGTAACAGACTACTGCTCTATAATAACACTGACCCCACCCCAGGGTAAGAGACTACTGCACTGACCACCCCAAGGTATAGTAATAATAACACTGACCACCCCAGGGAGAAGGACCACCCCAAGGTAGAGACTACTGCTCTATTCACTCTGGGTTCTGAACACTGACCACCCCAAGGTAGAGACTACTGTCTATAATAACACTGACCACCCCAAGATAAGAGACTACTGATCTATAATAACACTGACCACCCCAAGGTAACAGACTACTGCTCTATAATAACACTGACCACCCCAGGGTAAGAGACTACTGCTCTATAGTAACACTGACCACAGGGGAAGGAGTAGGACTGATTCTCTGTGGTTCTGAGAGAGAGGTCTGTCTAACTCGGTGTTGGTTCTACTGCAGGTATTGGGATGATGGACAGCCCAATGGTGGTACATTCCAGAACTGTGGGGGAATCATTTACAAGTCGTCAGGCCAAGGAGCATTGTGGGATTTTGATTGTATCTATTCAAAACAATGGATCTGTGAGAAATAGGCTTCTCATAAGTACTTTCTCTGCACTGCTGATGAATGAACTCTCTACTGTATGTTAATGATGGTCTGAAGACTGGTGTGATTTGATAGAATGGTACAAACACATGCACACACAAAGACACTGATCTAAACCTGAGTCTCCCATGGGGGAAACCAACGTCTTAATTAGACGAGGTAATTCCCTCTCGGACTGAGATCTGACACTGATTTTGAAGTTGCAGGCAGGGCTACCTCATCACTTGACCATGAGCAACCAATCATGACCAACTCATGTCCACTACACAAGCTGACACAATAATGTATTCATTTGTCAATCAATAAGGTGTAGAATAGGGGTATAATATCATTCAATAGTCACTGTCAATCAATCACTTAAGTTTTACACTTCGAAATTGATTTGAAATGACTGTATATGTTTATCAGGTATGCTTACTTCTTCTGCGTTTATTATTCTGAACATAAACATTGTGTACTTCCTGCTAATTCAATAAATAATTCAACCAAGATTAAAGACATTTCCTGACTAGGACATATAAATTCATTAAAAATTCTACAATGTGATTTTCTGGATTTTTTTCCCCTCATTTTGTCTGTCATCGTTGAAGTGTACCTATGACGAAAATTACAGGCCTCTCATCTTTTTAAGTGGGAGTACTTGCACAATTGGTGGCTGACTAAATAATTTTTTGCCCCACTGTATTTGATGCTGTTCCATTAATTCTGCACCATCCATTACAAGCCCGTCCTCCACACTTAAGGTTCCACCAATAAACATCCATTCCATGTGACTATGCATGACTGGCCGAGAAGAGCTTCAGCCTGTGCTAATTCATTAACACAACTCTAACCCAATACACTATGGCTCTTTTTCTCAGTCGTCTAAAAAGCACTCTTCCTCTCGGTCCTCTCCTTCACTGATCTGAAATAAGAGACCAGGTCAAAGCTAAGCCAATCTAATGAGCTTCCTTCCACCATATTGTTTTCACCTGTTAAGCCAATCAGTGCAGATGTAGGGGAGGAGACAAGGAGAGAGACTATAGTGAAAGAGCCTCTGGCCACATTCAGAAGCCTTTTGGTCAAAAGTTGCAGATATAAATTATATCAATAAAGCGGAATTGATTCCTTATTCTACACGTCAGAGAGGTGTGTTTTTTTTACTACATACTATATTTCAGTTCCTAAACGTTGCATCCTGCAGACCGGTGACGCTGACCGCCGCTCGAAGGATGGGATTAAAAACAAACCAAATATATATATTGTAAAATACATTGTGTCCATAAAATGTATATAGTATGTATAAGCTGAAAGTGAAGCCTTGTCCATTAATTTACTCCAATTATGGTAGGGGTGGTAGCGTTAGGGGAAAATAATAAAGGAAAATATATTTAAGTAGTTACCAAAAAGGTGTCAAAACAATCTAAATATATTTGAGATTTGACATTCTTCAAAGTAGACACCCTTTGCCTTGATGACAGCTTTGCACACTCTTGGCATTCTCTTAACCAGCTTCATGAGGAATGCTTTTCCAACAGTCTTGAAGGAGTTCCCATATATGCTGAGCACTTGTTGGCTACTTTTCCTTCACCTTGCGGTCCAACTCATCCCAAACCATCTCAACTGGGTTGAGGTCGGGTGAAGTTATTAAGGATACTTTGGATAGTGTATCAATACACCCAGTCACTACAATACAGGCGTAATTTCCTAACTCAGTTGCCAGAGAGGAAGGAAACCATTCAGTGATTTTACCATGATGCCAAATGTGAATTTAAAACCATTACAGAGTTGAATTGCTGTGATAGGAGAAAACTGAGGATGGATCAACAACATTGTAGTTACTCCACAATACTAACCTAAATGAGAGTGAAAAGAAGGAAGCCTGTACAGAATACAAAATATTCCGAAAAATGCATTCTGTTCGCAATAAGGCACTAAAGTAAAACTGCAAAAAATGTGGCAAAGAAATGAAATAGAAAGTACAAGTACAAAGCATTATGTTTGTGGCAAATCCATTACAACACATAACTGTATATCCCTCTTGATATTGTCAAGCCTGGTGGTGGCTGCATCACGCTATGGGTATCCTTCTCATTGTAAAAGAATAAGGATAAAATTAAATGGAATGCAGCTTTAAGCACAGGTGAAATCCTAGATGAAAACCTGGTTGAGTCTGCTATCCAACAGACATCAGTAGACAAATTCAACTTTCAGCATTAACCTAAAACACAAGGTCAAATATACACTGTAATTGTTACCAAGATGACATTAAATGTTCCCGGGTGGCCTAGTTACATTTTTGACTTAAATATATGGGAAGACTTGAAAATGGCTGTCCAGCAATGATCAACAACCAACTTAACAGAGCTTGAAGAATTTAAAAAAGAATAATGTGCAACTATTGTACAATCCAGGTGTGCAAAGAGCTTGGCGACTTACCCAGAAATACTCACAGATGTAATTGCTGCCAAAGGTGATTTTAACACTCAGGGGCTGAAAACGTATGTAAATTTGATATTTCTGTATTTCATTTTCAATAAGTTGGCAAATGTTTCTAAAAACATGTTTTCACTTTGTCATTATGGGATATTGTGTGTAGATTTGTAAAATAATATATAAAACATAATTCATTTTGAATTCAGGCTGTAATACAACTAAATGTGAACTACTGTGTTTGGGATTATAGCACTGTTATCATATACTGATTATTGCTGATAGGACTCATTCATATAAACATAATGACACAACTTTGCAGTACAGGAGAGAAAAGTGTATTGCATCTTTGTCAAAGATGCACAATGTAAAGAATTACTGATTAATTTTTAAAATCTCTGCATTCTTTCATTGTATAAAAATGGAGGCAACATATCTCAGTTAAATGAATAAAGATGTAACACAATTCATCATTTAAATACTTTTTAAAGAATTGTTTATAGAAAAATAAATGAACACATAAAAAATAAATACAACTCATTGAATGAACATTATTTCTAATTGTGGTGATTTCTCCCAAATAAACTCCAATAAGTATGAACACATAGAGAGGAAATGGAAAGAGAGAGAGGTGTAGAAAGAGCAGGTTGAGAGAAAATACGTTCTGGCATTTAATCTCTGTGCTCTTCAGATACACACAAAACCAAACTCTTCATATCATAAACGCATTGAATATAATTCACATTGGGTCTCTGTACCTTTGAACTCATCCCTGAGCTTCTTCACTCTCGTCATGTCTGCTTTCTGACAACGTTTTAGGACCATCAGCTCCACAAAGACCTTTGCTTCCACCTGGAGGAACAAAGGAGTGATTACAACTGTCACAGGGATGACAAAAAAGAGAATAGGAATACTGTACATTTTCTGGTCTATGTTTGTTGGTATGTTAACAGCATTTAACCACGAGCTGAAGACATTTCAACTTGGTGAACCATTTGAATGTAGAATAAATATTTTAAATAAAGCTTGCGGCGTTTGCTAAGATTTTTCAGATGTGTTGTTATTTCCAGATGTTTTTAATTATTTTGACACTATCAATATTTGACACCAGAAAAATTACAATTATCAGAACTACATACTCTGGCTCTTAGAAAACGTAGAACTGTTTTTTTAAAAGCACGTCGGTTACAGTTAACGAGACAGTTGAGTGGACAACAGTGAAGTCCAAGAATGGAACAAAAAGTGCTAAGATTGTTGTGGAAAACGAGTCTGATGAATCGTTCCTTGTTGGAATACGCTTTTTTGGACAACAATGTTAAGGGTGAAAGAGTTGAGGTGTCAAGCAAATCTCTTATGTGGAGGCGGTGTAGAACATTGAAGGGGCAAGAGGCCACAGTCCTGAAGAAGATGCACCACAACCAGTTGCAAATGGTATACTTCAATCAAGTGATCTGGATACACGTATTACGTTTTTGGGCCTCCTTGCAGTGCAAGGACTACTGTCGCCTGAAAATGTCCCGCAATCACATGATCCTTCTGAGCCAGTGTAGGGATACCTGTTAAAAAAATATTATTATTATCCACCTGTACAGTAGGTGGCGGAATGCACATATAATTGTTGCAAATGCCATTATGACAAAGAAGAAGGTACATTTGACAACTATTTTATGTAGCTCTACCTGAGGCTTCTCGACAGCCGGAGAAGTGGTAGGTTACTAATATTTCTATTATATAAGTCAGGTGTAACATTCTTTATAAGTCCATTTTTATTTATCTCAACGAAACGTGAAGATAATAGCCCGATTTTGAACTTCTTTCTAATAAACGTCAGGTAAAAACATAAACACCCAACTAGGCCCACTATGGCGGTGTGCGCACAAAGTCTACAAACGGTTTTCTCTTTTACACGCGATCAGACGCTGAGATGTGTTTTGTTAAGCCGATATTATATTTATCCTAAAATAATACATGTTTATGTTGAAAGAAACAATAAGCGATAGTGTTAGTGTATTTCTTGCTAACTTTGATAGGCGGTCATGTCTTTGAGTGCTCTATAGGCCTTATTGAGTTCTATAACATTCTTAGTGTCCGAATACCCATCAGATTTGAAGAAAATTGCGGAAAAATATGTAGCCGAAGTCAGGCGACTAAGGATACAAATTCATTGTTTTTATTCATTATGACAAATGTTAAGAAACTGTTGAACAATGTAGTGACTTTTGAAATAAGTTACACGTTGGCTGACATTTTGTTTGCTGCACTATCCTTACGAACCACATAGCATATCATTACAGCAGTACGTTAGTAGCTACCTAAGTTGGCTACAAATGTATTTATTTTTTATTTAGCCGTTATTTAACTAGACAAGTTAGTTAAGAACAAATTCTTATTTACAATAACGGCATACCCCGGCCAAACCCTAACCCGGACGACGCTGGGCCGATTGTGCGCTGCCTTATGGACTCCCAATCACGGCCGGTTGTGATACAGCCTGGAATCAAACCAGGGTCTGTAGTGATGCCTCTAGCACTGAGATGCAGTGACTTAGACCGCTGCGTCACTCGGGAGCCCCCTCAAATACGTTCAATTTGACAGTAAATTGACTATATGCGGGTTGGTATCATTTGTGGAACGTTCCAACAGGAATCTGTTCCAAAGACTTTAAGTACACGGTTGTCAACAAACAACATGTTCAAAGTAACATGGTCAATTCACGTAGCTAATTAGCTGGCGAATAGGCATCAACTCACCACGTAGCTTATTCTTTATGTTTGTCCATAAACTACCAGAGTGAGGAAATACTTTTTTCAGAATAAACATGGTGAGTGAAAAACTTAATGAAATAGCCCAGTCCCCACCCGGTATCTTATTCTGCCGCTAAACAACTTTATATGCGTTGTTTGTTGGCAACCTTGTTATTTGCAAAGTTTTTGGAACAGATTCCTGTTGGAACGTTCCACAAACTATACCCACCCCTATATGCTATCTAACTACCCAACCTTCATTGGCTTGATTACTCACATCATGCTAAGTTAAGTGGTATAGTCGTTGCACGTTCTCAATAGACATTGTTAATTCAGGTGTGTTTGTAAATTCGCCCTGGCTATCTACTCTGATTTCAGAGCACTCTCCTCTGAGTGTGCCTGAGCGCAGAATAACTGATGAATTTACTAAGCTGAACACCCCTTGAATATGGCCGGTGTAAGTAAACCTAGGCGAAAAGGCGTTATTAAATTGTTGCCAGCAGCACAGCTACAGTCACCAATGAGTTGGATAACATGAAAACAGCCTAACCAGCTCAGCTAGAGTGAATAAAATGGCCAGAGTGAGGTGTTCTCTCATTTGTGTCTGGGAGTAGCTACTGTAGCAAGCTAGCCAACGTTAGTCAGTTAGCTTGACTTCCGTTGTGAGGCCAGAACGCTTTGATCAACCCTACTACTCCCTGGCCAGAGCGTCCAGTGTGCGCTCTGAACTCTCCGGGAGCGATACGCTCTGAATTTACAAATGGACAATCGAAATTTGGCACTCCAGATTAAATTTACGAACACACCCTAAGTAAGTATTATACAGTATGTTAGTATGCGGCACTGGTTCCCAAACTTTTTATAGTCCCGTACCCCTTCAAACATTCAACCTCCAGCTGTACCCCCTCTAGCACCAGGGTCAGTGCACTCTCAAATGTTGTTTTTGCCATCATTGTAAGCCTGCCACACACACTCTATATGATACATTTATTAAACATAAGAATGAGTGTGAGTTTTTGTCACAACCCGGCTTGTGGGAAGTGACAAAGAGCTCTTACAGGACCAGGGAACAAATAATAATAAGTAATTTTGCTCTTTATTTAGCCATCTTACATATATAACCTTATTTGTTCATCAAATTGTACAAAAAATACATCATCCAGATAGGCCAGTCATGTGAGAAACTCGTCATCATGCAAGCGGTCAGACAAGTGAAAATTATGGTCATTAAAGAAAACTTTAAGCTCGTCTCTCAATTTAAAAAAACGTTCCCCTTGATAACCAGGGCACTTCTGTATGTTGTAAAAGCGTTACATGTTCGCTGCCCATATCATTGCATAGTGCAGAAAATACATGAGAGTTCAGGGGCCTTGCTTTAACAAAGTTAACCATTTTCACTGTAGTGTCCAAAATGTCTTTCAAGCTGTCAATCATCCTCTCGGTTGATGCTGCAGTGAACCCAAGTGGCGTCGGGAGCAACTGCTTGCACACGCGTTACCACTCCACTATGTCTCCCTGTCATGGCTTTTGCTCCATCAGTACAAACACCAACGTATCTTGACCACCAAAGTCCATTTGATGTCACTAAGCTGTCCAGTACTTAAAAATATCTTCCTTAATTGACCCCCATAAACATAACGGACATATACCAGGAGCTGTGCCAGACCCGTCACGTCTGTTGATTCACCCAGCTGTAACGCATAGAGTTCACTGGCTTGTATGCGAAGCAGTAATTGTTTCAAAACATCTCCATGTCACTGATGCGTCGTGAAACAGTGTTTGATGAAGTCATTGTCTGTATAGTTTTTTGGCCTTTTCCCCCAGCATTGTCCCAGCCATATCCACTGCAGCAGGAAGAATTTAAGTCCTTCACAATAGTTTGGCAACGGACTGTTAGTGGAATTCCAGTGAGAGAGTAACGGTTAATGTCATTGAATGCTCATTATTTCACTAGGCTACATTTATTTGACATTGTGTTATTTCGCTGAACACTAGATGGTTTCATTTTATTTTTGGCAGTGAACCGAAGCTATTCAGGAGTGGGGAAAAACACTACCCTAATGTACAGCCCTATTGGAAAATCTAAAGCATTGCCCGTATCCCAGTTTGGGAATAGCCTGTATGGGGTATTCAAACGCAGCTCAGGATTTACTTTTTGTAGCAGGTTGATTAGGAGAAATTATGCAGCAAGTTAGGACAATTAACATAGTAGGTTAGGATAAACGGGTTAAGGTTAGGAAAAGGGTTAGGTTTAACTTAAATGCTAAAATAAATCAACGTCTGACGTCAATTAGACATCAACTGTATCCCGTCTAGCGGGATACCAGGTTCAGGCAGATTGGTGTCCAACCTAAGCCTGGGTCATTTCTACAACACGGTGTGTTTTCTGCCCCCAGAAAATATAACTTCTTATTAGTTTAAATGTGGATTCCAAGTCTTTAAATATGAGGTCCGGTGTCCTTAAAAACAAAAATATGTCTCTTTAAAGGGAATATTTTGTATTTTGAACACTTTTCTTCAGTGGATGTAGTTGTTTTTAACATGTGTTAACTGCTGGGATGAATAATACACTTGTTTTTGTAATTTTACTGTCAATAAAGTCTGTTTTTCTCTCTCTCTCATTATTCCTTCACCAGTGCTGCCCCCTCCTGGTGAATCCATGTCCTGCTGCTGACATCAGTATTTGACATAAGTATTTGTGTCTCTGAGCTGTAGTTGTCCTCAGTGGATGACAGGACCACAGACATTCAGAGTGACCTGGGGGTGTGACGGTGAAACAAGCTCATCAAGAGTGAAAGGTGGGCATCATCTTAAAATAAGCAGTCTCAAACCTGATGAAAAGTACCAGTTCAACATGGCTACAGAGGGAGAAGACAGAAGCCAAAGCAGATGGATCTCAGCATCCCTATCCACAGGTACAGTAGGCCTCAGCATCCCTATCCACAGGTACAGTAGGCCTCAGCATCCCTATCCACAGGTACAGTAGGCCTCAGCATCCCTATCCACAGGTACAGTAGGCCTCAGCATCCCTATCCACAGGTACAGTAGGCTAACTTGTGTTTTTATCCAGACTACATCAGTCATTCATTACTAGAGACATGTTTGGACTCTGTCAAAAACACAACCTCTATTCTAAACAAATATTGATTTTTGTTTCAGTGGTCCCACCCAGAGTTTTAAAGATAGACCATTTGGAAGAGACCTCCTTCACTCTCCACTGGTCCAAGGCTGAAGGGATGGAGAAAGTCCCACAGCGCTTCTTCATATCCAACTGCATCCCAGGAATAGACCCCCTCACAGCCGTTACTGACGACTGCCACAAAACTTTCTCAAACCTGCATCCTGGCACCGAGTACACTGTTAGTGTTGCAACTGTGCTGAGCAATGGGGAACAGAGTGAACCTGTCTCTACAACAGTCTGCACTAGTAAGAGATCTTCCCCTAATTACAGCTCATCATCTCTTTACCACTAAAGCCTCTCTCCAACCTTTTATCCAGTCGCTCCTTTCTGGGGAGTTTCCCATTGCTTGGAAGACAGCCACGCTTTGTCCTTTATTTAAAGGAGATCAAGCTGATCCTAACTGTTATAGGCCTATTTCTATTTTGTGCTGTTTATCAGAAGTGTTGGAAAAACTTGTCAATAATCAGCTGACTGACTTTCTTGATGTCTGTAGTATCCTCTGGTATGCAATCTGCTTTCCGCTCAGGTTATAGATGTGTCACTGCAACCTTAATGATGTCACCATTGCCCTTGATTCTAAGCAATGTTGTGCAGCCATATTTTTTGACTTGGCCAAAGCTTTGGATACGGTAGACCATTCCATTCTTGTGGGCCGGCTAAGGAGAATTGGTGTCTCCGAGGAGTCTTTGGCCTGGTTTGCTAACTACCTCTCTCAAAGAGTGCAGTGTATAAAGTCAGAACAGCTTTCTCTACCCTTAACCTTGTTCTGAACATCTCCAAAACAAAGGTCATGTGTTTTGATAAGAAGAATGCCCCTCTCCCCACAGGTGTCAAGCTCTCAAGCTCTAAACCCTCAGAGGTAGTAGTCACCTCATACAAGTCCTTAGGAGTATTGCTAGCCGGTATACTGTCCTTCTCTCAGCACATATCAAAGCTGCAGGCTAAAGTTAAATCTAGACTTGGTTAAATCTAGACTTAGTTTCCTCTGTCGTAATCGCTCCTCTTTCACCCCAGCTGCCAAACTAACCCTGATTCAGATGACCATCCTACCCATGCTAGATTACGGAGACATAATTTATAGATCGGCAGGCAAGGGTGGTCTCGAGCGGCTAGATATGCTCTACCATTCGGCCATCAGATTTGCCACCAATACTCCTTACAGGACACATCACTGCACTCTATACTCCTCTGTAAACTGGTCATCTCTGTATACCTGTCTCAATGCTTATTTATAAAACCCTCTTAGACCTCACTCCCCCCCCCTCCCTAGCTGAGATATCTACTGCAGCCCTCATCTCCCACATACAACACCTGTTCTGCCAGTCACATTCTGTTAAATGTCCCCAAAGCACACACATCCCTGGGTCACTCCTATTTTCAGTTCGCTGCAGCTAGTGACTGGAATGAGCTGCAACAAACACTCAAACTGGTATCTTCAATCAAAGACTCAGTCATGGACACTCTTACTGACAGTTGTGGCTGATTTCTGTGATGTATTGTTGTCTCTACCTTCTTGCCCTTTGTGCTGTTGTCTGTGCCCAATAATGTTTGTACCATGTTGTATTACTACCATGCTGTGTTGCCATGTGTTGCTGCTTTGCTATGTTGTCTTAGGTCTCTCTTTATGTAGTGTTGTCTCTCTTTATGCAGTGTTGTCTCTCTTTATGTAGTGGTCTCTCTTTATGCAGTGTGGTCTCTCTTTATGCAGTGTGGTCTCTCTTTATGCAGTGTTGTCTCTCTTTATGCAGTGTTGTCTCTCTTTATGCAGTGTTGTCTCTCTTTATGCAGTGTTGTCTCTTTATGTAGTGTCTCTCTTTATGCAGTGTTGTCTCTCTTTATGCAGTGTTGTCTCTCTTTATGCAGTGTTGTCTCTCTTTATGCAGTGTTGTCTCTCTTTATGTGTGTCTCTCTTTATGCATGTGTGTTGTCTCTCT
Organism: Oncorhynchus tshawytscha; assembly: GCF_018296145.1. Taxonomy (NCBI): domain Eukaryota; kingdom Metazoa; phylum Chordata; class Actinopteri; order Salmoniformes; family Salmonidae; genus Oncorhynchus; species Oncorhynchus tshawytscha. The sequence goes on along the minus strand of NW_024609620.1, from coordinate 12,293 downwards.
TTATGCAGTGTTGTCTCTCTTTGTCTCTCTTTATGCAGTGTTGTCTCTCTTTATGCAGTGTTGTCTCTCTTTATGCAGTGTTGTCTCTCTTTATGCAGTGTTGTCTCTCTTTATGCAGTGTTGTCTCTCTTTATGCAGTGTTGTCTCTCTTTATGCAGTGTTGTCTCTCTTTATGCAGTGTTGTCTCTCTTTATGCAGTGTTGTCTCTCTTTATGCAGTGTTGTCTCTCTTTATGTAGTGGTGTCTCTCAACGTAGTGTTGTGGTGTCTCTTGTGTGTGTTGTCTTATATAAATATATTTTTATCCCAGCCACCCGCAGGAGGCGTTTGCTTTTTAGTAGGCCGCCATTGTAAATAAGAATGTTTTTAACTAAGTTGCCTAGTTAAACAAATTAAAAATAAACGAACTACAACAATTTTGTTACATTACAAATATACATTTTGTTGCTTCTGTTCTGTTTCTAGCTTATTTCTTCCCATATCAAAAGCCCTGGATTTATTCTACTTTTCCATCTGGAAGGATATAAACATTTAAATGAAACATTTAATAAAATGACTAGAACGTTACCGGTGGAAAAGTAGAGTGAAGTTTGCGGTGACCATAAAATTGTTAAATCTATACCAAGAGTTAGTGTCCATCCCAGTATACAGCTACATTCTCATATAGTACACATTTCTAATTTTGTCAGTCGTTTTCATTTCGAGTTAGTGTACTTTTAGCTAGCTAACGTTACGTATGATCTGTGTGTAGTTATATTCGTATATCAGAGCCTTTGCTGGTTATAGCTAGTTATGAACCTGGTTGGTTAGCTACCTGCAGATTCATGCAGGGTAGTAACGTCATGAGTTGGGGTTATGGTTCATTATCTAGCTAGCTACAAGTCTTAGATACGAATGACTCCACTATGCAAGTAACCATTTAAATAGAATGTTCATGTCACTGCGACAACTGTTGATAGATGTAGCTGGCAAATTCCCTCTAGCTGTCTACTCCGATTTCAGAGCACTCGTCTGTGTGCCAGAGGCCAGAATAACTGACCAATTTACGAACGCTCTACACTTGTTGAATGTGTCAGTAAACGTTGGTCATTTAAACATAATTAAATTGTTACCAGCAGCGCAGTTACAGTCACCAATGCTCTGGATAACATAACAACCTAACCAGCTCTGCTAGTGTTAGAATTGTGTCAATTCGAATCTGGTATCAGGATAAATATGACAATGAGTCACCGATTGTATACTATGTATTTTTTTATTAGCTAAGCAATAAGTGGTAAATGCAATTTTCGTATATACGGGCTCTCTGTCCCACCTCGCAGTGCAAAACAGAGAACTGACTCGTTCCTGACAAAGATATTGTAATATACCCTGATGACAGAAGTAGTTCCGGCTTCCGAGCCGGCCTGTCAGAGTAGAGACTGGGCGTGGTTTAAACTTGCTCAGCCTATTGCAGGCGGGTCCCCGCCTCTTGGCGCTTCTGTTGATAGATGTAATTGTTGCTGTGAAGAACATCCATGCGCTCATGCTCCATACCGTTATCTCGCACCTGGCTCCTGTTATCTAACAAAAGACCGCTTGTTCTGCAACCCCACGCTCTGAATGTGCCCCCCCCAACCCATTGCACAGGTCCTGTCTTCTGTATTTTTCCATCATGAGAAAGGCCCATGGCCTTGAAACTTTTAACAATGTTTCAAGTCAGCTATGTTGCATAACACATACATACATCCACACAAGCCAACAGCAGATAATATTCAATCATATATATGGTAATGGCAATAATGTAAAACACAGAATCCAACACTAGGGCGAGTGAAATGGTCACAGTGAGGTGTTCTCTCATTAATATCTGGATGTAGCTCCTAAGCTAGCCAACGTTAGCCAGTTAGCTTGGGTGCTTGACTGCTGTTGTTAGGTCAGAACGCTCGGATCAATCCTACTTTAGGGCCATAGCTTCCAGTGTGCGCTCTGAATTTACAAACGGACATTCTGGCAACGCTCTGAGTTTACGAACACCCAGAGCACACTCTGGCACTCTAGATAAACATTTCCGAACACACTGTAGTTTAAACCAGCCTTTAGTCTTGAAATGGTTAGTACATGGCCTCACATGTGAATCCCTCGAGATGGGTGGGGCTAAAGCTTAAGAGGGGGTGAACAATGCTGAATGGGAGTAGACAAAGACTATTCAAAGACCATTTTCTCAAAAGTGAGGTTACAAGTTTATGTAGTGTAAGCTATACAACTTTGTAGCTCTGAGTCTCTACTTTTATCCAATGTGAAAAACACAACTTATTTTGCTACATAAGACCAAATCGAGCCGGTCAGTCATATTACCGGCAGTCATGGGTCATGACCTCAGTAATATTCCACATGACTACTGAGTTAATGTAATCTCTTTTTTGCACTCTGGACATGCTTTGGTAGTACCCAACTTGCAAACTACCAGCAGGTCCTAATGGCTTGGTACTCAGGGCTCTATTGTCCCTGTAACACCTCTGACATCAATGCAATCGAAAATCACATCAAACACTTAAACAGTATGTGCTTTTAAAACTCACCTCACTGTGATGACCAATTTGAAGAAAGAAGTTCAATAACAGGTTGAAACTGAATGGAAAACATGGTAGTTGTGGATGTGGTTTCAAAGCGTAACACAACGAAATGAACAGCCCTTTCTAAGGTGATAATTCATTCAAAACCCACATGAGCATAAGAGCTTAAGTATAGGCCTATATGAGCCCAAGCCCCCCAAAAGTACAACTGAATTAAAATAATGATTATGTATTCTTCTTACGATAAAATTATATAAAAGAATGGCACGGGACTTAAGCGTATCTTGTCTGCTAAATGAACAAGTCTACATGCTATGGCATGGTGCATAGCCAGATAATATACAGTAGAACTCTTCTGTTCTTCTGAAATACATTTTCTTCATATTATGTTTATTTAGTCCTGCCTAAAATACATCATTGATTCATTGTGATGGTGTATATTAAATCATTTATTACACTTTGAAAGTTCCACATTTTTTAATGGCACGCATCAGCGTCTTGTAGGTGTTGAGGCCTGGAGATGTTAAACGTGTTTACCATAAAAGTGAAATTAATATCCCAAGGGTTTATTTGCATAAATCACTGGAAACAGATGGTTATTAGAGACAGGTTTCTATTTGAGCCAGCGGTCTATTTCCTTAATGCACACACCTTTTGCTCATTTGCATAGTTAATTGTTTAATTCCAGCATTCACTTCCAGCATTTTAATAAATGCACTAATGTGTTATCATTTACCCGTCACATGTATTTTGTCTTAGTATGCCTCTATTTCAAATAAAAAAATAACTTCCTTGACAGAATAATCTCTTCTTTGACTGTGCATTTTCGGCAGCTGATTTCTTGGGGTCTGTACTCCCGAAGTTCACTGTTTTTGTGCTTGCCAGTTAGCAGTGGTCAGCTGTTAACAGCCCATGGCTAGCAGTTTCTTACTGGCGAATTATTAATTCATTATTTAATGTATCGAATCAAACATTAAACCTTGTAAATAATTCATGAATTCACGGTCAATTGCCATGAGACCGGCTGTCTATTGCATGATAATAAACAGCTGACTAAATGTCATGACCTCCACAGCTCTAGGTAAAACATCTTCTTAAAACATTATGGCAATCCTTAGTGCAACACCTAGCAGCCTAATCAAGAGATGTTGGCCTTTTGTGGAGGCTGAAAGAGGCATAGTTCAGACATTATCTGAGAGGAAGTTATGTATCTCTTTATTGAAAGCTGGAGGACTTTCTTTTTTTACAACTTTTAAATTTTTCAGATTATTTAACTTTTGAGAAATGTTAAGTGGGACATCTGTTAAACATTTAATTACATTTGAGTGTACAACACATTTTGCCCCCAGAACAGCCTCAATCCATCAGGGCATGGACTCTACTAGGTGTTGAAAGCGTTCTACAGGGATTCTGGCCCATGTTGACTCCAATTCTTTCCACAGTTGTCAAGTTGGCTGGATGTCCTTTGGGTGGTGGAACATTCTTGATACACATGGGAAACTGTTGAGCGTGAAAAACCAGGCAGCGTTGCAGTTCTGACCCAAACTTATGCTCTTGGCACATACCCTGTTCAAAGGCACTTAAATATTTCTGTCTTGCCCATTCACCCTCTGAATGGCACACACACAAAATCCTTCTTTATCCCGTCTCCTCTCCTTCATCTACACTGATTGAAGTGGATTTAAAAAGTGACATTAATAAGGGATCATAACTTTAATCTGGATTCACCTGGTCAGTCTGTCATGAAAAGAGCAGGTATCCTTAATGTTTTGTACATTCAGTGTTTATCTGGAGTTAAACTGTAACCCTGACAATGTTTATTTTCCCTTAGTACTTCCTGTTCCAGACCAGCTGACTGTTGACTCAGTGGACACCACATCAGCTGCTGTTAGCTGGAACCAGTCACCAGGATTGGACCACACCCAACATCATTACCAGATCTCCTATCGCTGTTCAGGGACAGAACCATACATCACCACCACATCTTCACCCAGCATCACTCTCTCTGACCTGAAACCTGCTACTGAATACTCAGTCACTGTCTGCACTGTGCTGGAAAATGGAAAGCAAAGTCAACTGGTGTTAACGACCCTCACCACAGGTAACTACCCTACTTAAGTATTAGTTCTGGTTATTAAAATGACTATATGTGATTTCCCCAGATCTCAAAATGCAGTTTGGTGCTGAAAACAATGAATGTTTATAATATCTGAGTTCATGCTTTATTCCATTTCTGTGAGTCATCAGTGGTGTTGTCAGAGTCCTTCAAGCACAGTGGGTTTGGAGGCAGGTGCAGAGGGTTCGAATAAATGTATATATTTTTTTAACTCCCGGAAAGAAATGGTCACGCCAAAAACACAAGGCGCATTAACTGACCGGCCCATACACAGGACCAAACACAGGACCCAAAACTGTCTGGAGAAACAAAACACAAAGGAACATCCACAAACTAACAGCATAGCAATCCCGCACAAACCTAGGCAGGACTAACAGGCTTAAATAGACAAACATCAAGAAACACAGAAAGGAACAGGTGCAACTAATAAGACTAAACGAACAGAAAAGGGAAAAGGGATCAGTGGCGGCTAGTAGACCGGTGACGACGACCACCGAGCACCGCCCGAACAGGCAGGGGAGCCACCTTCGGTAGGAGTCGTGACAGGTTGAAAAAGTAACCAATTCTCATACTTGAGTAAAAGTAAAGATAGAAAATGACTTGAGTAAAGGTGAAAGTCACACAGTAAAATACTACTTGAGTAAAGTCTAAAAGTATTTGGTTTTAAATATACTCAAGTATCAAAAGTAAAAGTATAAATCATTTCACATTCCTTATATTAAGCAAACCAGATGGAACCATATATATATATATTTTTTTTTACAGATAGCCAGGGGCACACTCCAATACTCAAACATCATTTACAAACTAAGCATTTGAGTTTAGGGTGTCCACCAGATCAGAGGCAGTAGGGATGATCACTTGATAAGTGTGTGAATTAGCATATTTTCCTGTCCTTCTAAGTATTCGAAATGTAACGAGTACTTTTGTGTACCAGGGAAAATGTATGGAGTAAAAAGTATGTTATTTTCTTAAGGGATGTAGTGAAGTAAAAGTAGTCAAACATAAATAGTAAAGTACAGATACCTTAACTACTTAAGTAGTACTTTCAAGTATTTTTACTTAAGTACGTTACACCACTGTGAGCCATTATGTCAAGGAGTTGATCTGCTTGCTTTAACTTTATCCAAAGTACAGCGTAAAACACTTGTTATTGTGGAGAGTATTTATAACCACAGCATTCTTTTAATTTATATGAATTAATGAATATAAATCAAATCAGTTTATTTGTCGCGTGCGCCGAATACAACAGTGAATTGCTTACTTACAAGCCCTTAACCAACAGTGACATTTTTAAGTAAAAAAGAGATATTAGGTAAACAATTGTTTAGACATTTTTTATCTGTCATCTGCAAACTTAATGATGCTGTTGGTGACGTGCCTGGCAATGCAGTCGCGGGTGAACAGGGAGTACAGGAGCGGACTGAGCACGCACCCCTGAGGGGCTCCAGTGTTGAGGATCAGCGTGGCAGACGTGTTGCTACCTACCCTCACCACCTGGGGGACGGCCCGTCAGGAAGTCCAGGCGTGGGGGACGGCCCGTCAGGAAGTCCAGGCGTGGGGGACGGCCCGTCAGGAAGTCCATGCGTGGGGGACGGCCCGTCAGGAAGTCCAGGCGTGGGGACGGCCCGTCAGGAAGTCCAGGCGTGGGGGACGGCCCGTCAGGAAGTCCAGGCATGGGGGACGGCCCGTCAGGAAGTCCAGGCGTGGGGGACGGCCCGTCAGGAAGTCCAGGCGTGGGGGGGGACGGCCCGTCAGGAAGTCCAGGCGTGGGGGACGGCCCGTCAGGAAGTCCAGGCGTGAGGGACGGCCCGTCAGGAAGTCCAGGCGTGGGGGACGGCCCGTCAGGAAGTCCAGGCGTGGGGGACGGCCCGTCAGGAAGTCCAGGCGTGGGGGACGGCGCCGGAATAGCAGAAACACTTCATTTTTGTTACAAATCAGCTTCTGTTGTGACTTCTGCTTCAGCTTAGTTCTTCCCATATCAAAAGGAATTGCAAGCTGGCTTTTTCTATTTTTTAAACTACTATTCTACTTGTCCTATTGTAGTCTATTTCTGGAGTTAAACGATAACACTGACAATAATGTAATTTCTCTTAGTACTTCCTGCTCCAGACCAGCTGACTGTTGACTTAGTGGACACCACATCAGCTGCTGTTAGCTGGAGCCAGCCACCAGGATTGGACCAAACCCAACATCATTACCAGATCTCCTACCAGTGTCCAGGGACAGAACCACACATCACTACCACGTCTTCACACAGCATCACTCTCTCTGACCTGCAAGGTGGTACTCAGTACTCTGTCACTGTCTGCACTGTGCTGGAAAATGGAAAGCAAAGTCAACTGGTGTCCACAACCTTCACCACAAGTAAGGAAGTCAAATACGTCAAGTTTGTCACCAGACATAATATTTATCAAACCTTAACTAGTTATCAAAATAACTATGAACTAATCATAATGGATATGTCAGCATGGGATGTAAAGGTCCAGTATCTTTCCTGATGAGAAATATATGATGGTGAATTCCCCAGATCTCAACATGCAGTTTGGTGCTGAAATTAATCAAAGTTTTTTATAGTGTCTGAATTCTTGCTTTCTTCGATTAGTGTGAGTCATAATGTCAAGGAGTTGATCTGCCTCTGCTTGCTATAACTTTATCAGTAGTACAGTGTTAAACACTTGTTATTGTGGAGAGGATTTAGAACTGCAGTGTTTTTTGTTTTGTTGCCATGGTGACAACAATGTAGCAGTGGCACAGTGAAGTTGATAAATGCATATACCGGATTCTTTTTTTCAAATCTAACCTCTGTTGTGACTTCTGCTTTAGTTTATTTCTTCCCTTCCCATTACCTTCATAAAACTGACCATCCTACCGATCCTTGACTTCGACGATGTCATTTACAAAATAGCCTCCAACACTCTACTCTAGCAAATTGGGTGCAGTCTATCACAGCGCCATCCGTTTTGTCACTAAAGCCCCATATACTCCCCACCACTGTGACCTGTATGCTCTCGTTGGCTGGTCTTCGCAACGTATTCGTCGCCAAACCCACTGGCTCCAGGTCATCTATAACTCTTTGCTAGGTAAAGCTCTGCCTTATCTCAGCTCGCTGGTCACCATAGCAACACCCACCCGTAGCGCACGCTTCAGCAGGTGTATTTCACTGGTCACCATAGCAACACCCACCCGTAGCACACGCTTCAGCAGGTGTATTTCACTGGTCACCATAGCAACACCCACCCGTAGCACACGCTTCAGCAGGCGTATTTCACTGGTCACCATAGCAACATCCACCCGTAGCACACGCTTCAGCAGGCGTATTTCACTGGTCACCATAGCAGCACCCACCCGTAGCACACGCTTCAGCAGGTGTATTTCACTGGTCACCATAGCAACACCCACCCGCCTAGCAGTTCACGCTTCAGCAGGTGTATTTCACTGGTCACCATAGCAACACCCACCCGTTATGTCAGCAGGTGTATTTCACTGGACACCATAGCAACACCCACCCGTAGCAACACGCTTCAGCAGGTGTATTTCACTGGACACCATAGCAACACCCACCCGTAGCAACGCTTCAGCAGGTGTATTTCACTGGTCACCATAGCAACACCCACCCGTAGCACACGCTTCAGCAGGTGTATTTCACTGGTCACCATAGCAACACCCACCCGTAGCACACGCTTCAGCAGGTGTATTTCACTGGTCACCCCCAAAGCCAACACCTCTTTTTGCTGCCTTGCCTTCCAGTTCTCTGCTGCCCATGACTGGAACGAATTGCAAAAATGACTGAAGTTATATCTCCCTCACTGACTTTAAGCGTCAGCTGTCAGAGCAGCTTATCGATGGCTGCAGCTGTACACAGCCCATCTGTAAATAGCCCATCCAACCAACTACCTACCTCATCCAATATCTGTTTTTGTATTTCTACTTACACATCCTCTTCTGCACATCTATCACTCCAGTGTTAATTGCTCATTTGTAATTACTTTGCCACTATTGGCCTATTTATTGCCTTACCTCCTTACTTCATTTGCACACACTGTATACAGATTTTTCTATTGTGTTGACTGTATGCTTGTTTTACTCCATGTGTAACTCTGTGTTGTTTTTGTCTTACTGCTCTGCTTTATCTTGGCCAGGTCACAGTTGTAAATGAGAACTTGTTCTCAACTGGCCGACCTGGTTAAATAAAGGTGAAATAAATAAAAAAAATATCAAAAGGATTTGCAAGCTGACCTTTTCTACTTTTAAGCTACTATTCTACTTTCCCTCCTGTAGTATATTTCTGGAGTTAAACTGTAGCCCTGACAATAATGTATTTTCCCTTAGTACTTCCTGCTCCAGACCAGCTGACTGTTGACTCAGTGGACACCACATCAGCTGATGTTAGCTGGATCCAGCCACCAGGATTGGGCCAAACCCAACATCATTACCAGATCTCCTACCACTGTCCAGGGACAGAAGTACACATCACTACCACATCTTCACACAGCATCACTCTCTCTGACCTGCAATGTGCTACTCAGTACTCTGTCACTGTCTGCACTGTGCTGGAAAATGGAAAGCAAAGTCAACTGGTGTCCACAACCTTCACCACAAGTAAGGAAGTACACTACTTAAGTATTGTGCCTGGTGTTAAAGTTAATTAAACTTTTATTAAAGTCATGAATGTGTTGCGATGTTCATGCTTGTTTCTGTTCCTGTGAGTCATTATGTCACGGAGTTGATCTGCCTCTGATTGCTTTAACTTTATCAGCACTACAGTGTAAAACACTTGTTATTGTGGAGAGGATTTATAATGCATTCAGAAAATATTCAGACACCTTGACTTTTTCCACATTTTGTTCCATTACAACCTTGTTCTAAAATGGATCAAATGTTTTTTCCTCGTCTATCTACACACAATACCCAATAATGACGAAGTGAAAACAGGTTTAGAAATAGTTGCAAATATATAAAAAACAGATACCTTATTTACATAAGTATTCAGAACCTTTGCTATGAGACTCGAAATTGAGCTCAGGTGCCATGAGGTCGAAGGAATTACATTTCTAACGCCAGTGGGACTTCGTGACAATGATCACAATGTCTCCAACGTACAGCGCTCCCGGAGTAATTAGGATGAAGTGCCTTGTTGAAGGGCACAACAACAGATTTTTCACCTTGTCTGCTCCGGTATTTAAACCAGCAAACTTTTGGTTACTGGCCCAACACTGTAACCTCGAGGCTACCTGCCTCTACCTTACATCTACCTACAGTACCCTCTGTTAATATTGAGGCTACCTGCCTCTACCTTACCTCTACCTACAGTACCCTCTGTTAATATTGAGGCTACCTGCCTCTACCTACAGTACCCTCTGTTAATATTGAGTCTACCTGCCTCTACCTATAGTACCCTCTGTTAATATTGAGGCTACCTGCCTCTACCTTACCTCTACCTATAGTACCCTCTGTTAATATTGAGTCTACCTGCCTCTACCTACAGTACCCTCTGCTAATATTGAGGCTACCAGCCTCTACCTTACATCTACCTACAGTACCCTCTGTTAATATTGAGGCTACCTGCCTCTACCTACAGTACCCTCTGTTAATATTGAGGCTACCTGCCTCTACCTTACCCCTACCTACAGTACCCTCTGTTAATATTGAGGCTACCAGCCTCTACCTTACCTCTACCTATAGTACCCTCTGTTAATATTGAGTCTACCTGCCTCTACCTACAGTACCCTCTGTTAATATTGAGGCTACCTGCCTCTACCTTACCCCTACCTACAGTACCCTCTGTTAATATTGAGTCTACCTGCCTCTACTACCAGCCTCTACCAGCCTTACCCCCCTACCTACAGTACCCTCTGTTAATATTGAGGCTACCAGTACCCCCTCTGTTACATTGACCCAGCCTCTACCTACAGTACCCTCTGTTAATATTGAGGCTACCTGCCTCTACCTTACCCCTACCTACAGTACCCTCTGTTAATATTGAGGCTACCAGCCTCTACATTACCCCTACATACAGGCCCTCCGTAGTTATTGGGACAGTGAAGCATGTTTTCTTCTTATGGCTCTATAGTCCAAAAGTTTGGATTTTAAATCATGACTATGGGGTTAAAGTGCAAATCGTCAGCTTTAATTTGAAGGTATTGTCATCCATATCGGGTTAGAAATAACAGTGTAATGAGTAATAAAGTTGTGAAAAGTTTAGTATTCTCAGAAAATCAGTCCCGGGATAGAAATCTACGTTTTTACATTGCATTTATTTTAGGGGGCAGGAGAATTAACGAGGAGGAAACTCAAATTAACTTTGAGCTCTTTAATTCAAATTCTTTCATTGCAAACAGTAACAATTATTTTTTATGCCACGAGAGGTAGCGGATCCGACCAAATAGGTTGTGGAATCCATCAGTCCAAAACTGAGAGCTGCCGGATCCTGTTCCTGCAGAATCCAGCACAAATAAAACACTGATACAGTAAAAGACATTACCACATTACCAAAGATCTGACTTTAATAACTTGTTATTCAGAACATTTCCAGTGGTGGAAGAGACCTTCTCCTATAGTCAAAAGTTTGCTGACAGTGTTTGTTCTACTGGCTGTGAAATCAGTGGGCCTAAAGTTGGAAAAGTTTAGTTCCTGTAAGTGAACATTGTTTTTTACTAAAACATTTTTTTAATCAATGTTGTTGAAACAGTTATTTTTTATGCACATTTTGATTGACTTTTCCATTTTACAGATGCAAAATAAAACACTGATACAGAAAAGACAGACCAGCTACAAAGAATAGTCTAAATATTTCCAGTGGTGGAAGAGACCACAGTTGCTGCAGTGTTTGTTCTACCAGGGCCTGTGGGACAGAACATTGTTTTTTACAACACAATGTTGTGACAGTTACACATTTTGATTGACTTTTCCATTTTACAGATGCAACTTCAGAGCGAGACCAGCTACAGAATAGTCTAAATACCAGGACCACGGAGAGAGACCAGCTACAGACCAGTTACAACACCCCGACTAAGGAGAGAGACCAGCTACAGACCAGTTACAACACCCCGACTAAGGAGAGAGACCAGCTACAGACCAGTTACAACACCCCGACTAAGGAGAGAGACCAGCTACAGACCAGTTACAACACCCCGACTAAGGAGAGAGACCAGCTACAGACCAGTTACAACACCCCGACTAAGGAGAGAGACCAGCTACAGATCAGTTACAACACCCTGACTAAAGAGAGAGACCAGCTACAGAATAGTCTAAATACCTGGACTACAGAGAGAGACCAGCTACAGAATAGTCTAAATACCAGGACCACAGAGAGAGACCAGCTACAGACCAGTTACAACACCCTGACTAAAGAGAGAGACCAGCTACAGACCAGTTACAACACCCTGACTAAAGAGAGAGACCAGCTACAGAGTAGTCTAAATACCAGAACCACTGAAATAGACAAGTTGAAGAAGAGTCTGAACACTACAACTATGGAGCGTGACCAGCTACAGAAGGAGATAGAAAGACTGAACTGGGAGAACAAAGGTAAATGTGTGCAAAGGGCCCACCTTTTTATTTGCTTCCTGATCCACAGTTTCTGTAGTTGACCTGTTATCTCACACAAGCATATTCAAGAAGTAT